>NW_027285236.1:15000-40000 GCF_040894005.1 Engystomops pustulosus | reverse complement strand
GGGAGGAATAATGCCCATGGAAGTAGGAGCTCCTACTTCCAAAGGGGCAAGTCAGCGGGAGAAGCCACTTCGCCTACCCGGCCAAGTGTCACTGTCCCCCGGCCAGACTTGGCGGCAAGTCCCGGGGAGGAATAATGCCCATGGAAGTAGGAGCTCCTACTTCCAAAGGGGCAAGTCAGCGGGAGAAGCCACTTCGCCTACCCGGCCAAGTGTCACTGTCCCCCGGCCAGACTTGGCGGCAAGTCCCGGGGAGGAATAATGCCCATGGAAGTAGGAGCTCCTACTTCCAAAGGGGCAAGTCAGCGGGAGAAGCCACTTCGCCTATCCGGCCAAGAGTCACTGTACCCCGGCCACACTTGGCAGTAGGTCCCGGGGAGGAATAATGCCCATGGAAGTAAGAGCTCCTACTTCCAAAGGGGCAAGTCAGCGGGAGAAGCCAGTTGGCCTATCCGGCCAAGAGTCACTGTTCCCCGGCCACACTTGGCAGTAGGTCCCGAGGAGGAATAATGCCCATGGAAGTAAGAGCTCCTACTTCCAAAGGGGCAAGTCAGCGGGAGAAGCCAGTTGGCCTATCCGGCCAAGAGTCACTGTTCCCCGGCCACACTAGGCAGTAGGTCCCGGGGAGGAATAATGCCCATGGAAGTAGGAGCTACTACTTCCAAAGGGGCAAGTCAGCGGGAGAAGCCAGTTGGCCTATCCGGCCTAGAGTCACTGTTCCCCGGCCACATTTGGCAGTAGGTCCCTGGGAGGAATAATGCCCATGGAAGTAGGAGCTACTACCTCCAAAGGGTGAAGACACTTGGCTCTAAGTGCCCGAGAGGTGTAATGCCCTTGGAAGTAAGAGCTCCTACTTCCAAAGGGGCAAGTCAGCGGGAGAAGCCAGTTGGCCTATCCGGCCAAGAGTCACTGTTCCCCGGCTACACTAGGCAGTAGGTCCCGGGGAGGAATAATGCCCATGGAAGTAGGAGCTACTACTTCCAAAGGGGCAAGTCAGCGGGAGAAGCCAGTTGGCCTATCCGGCCAAGAGTCACTGTTCCCCGGCCACACTAGGCAGTAGGTCCCGGGGAGGAATAATGCCCATGGAAGTAGGAGCTACTACTTCCAAAGGGGCAAGTCAGCGGGAGAAGCCAGTTGGCCTATCCGGCCTAGAGTCACTGTTCCCCGGCCACATTTGGCAGTAGGTCCCTGGGAGGAATAATGCCCATGGAAGTAGGAGCTACTACCTCCAAAGGGTGAAGACACTTGGCTCTAAGTGCCCGAGAGGTGTAATGCCCTTGGAAGTAAGAGCTCCTACTTCCAAAGGGGCAAGTCAGCGGGAGAAGCCAGTTGGCCTATCCGGCCAAGAGTCACTGTTCCCCGGCTACACTAGGCAGTAGGTCCCGGGGAGGAATAATGCCCATGGAAGTAGGAGCTACTACTTCCAAAGGGGCAAGTCAGCGGGAGAAGCCAGTTGGCCTATCCGGCCAAGAGTCACTGTTCCCCGGCCACACTTGGCAGTAGGTCCCGGGGAGGAATAATGCCCATGGAAGTAGGAGCTACTACTTCCAAAGGGGCAAGTCAGCGGGAGAAGCCAGTTGGCCTATCCGGCCTAGAGTCACTGTTCCCCGGCCACATTTGGCAGTAGGTCCCGGGGAGGAATAATGCCCATGGAAGTAGGAGCTACTACCTTCAAAGGGTGAAGACACTTGGCTCTAAGACCCCGAGAGGTATAATGCCCATGGAAGTAAGAGCTCCTACTTCCAAAGGGGCAAGTCAGCGGGAGCAGCCAGTTGGCCTATCCGGCCAAGGGTCACTGTTCCCCGGCCACACTTGGCAGTAGGTCCCGGGGAGGAATAATGCCCATGGAAGTAGGAGCCTCTACTTCCAAAGGGGCAAGTCAGCGGGAGCAGCCAGTTGGCCTATCCGGCCAAGGGTCACTGTTCCCCGGCCACACTTGGCAGTAGGTCCCGGGGAGGAATAATGCCCATGGAAGTAAGAGCTCCTACTTCCAAAGGGGCAAGTCAGCGGGAGAAGCCAGTTGGCCTATCCGGCCAAGAGTCACTGTTCCCCGGCCACACTTGGCAGTAGGTCCCGAGGAGGAATAATGCCCATGGAAGTAAGAGCTCCTACTTCCAAAGGGGCAAGTCAGCGGGAGAAGCCAGTTGGCCTATCCGGCCAAGAGTCACTGTTCCCCGGCCACACTTGGCAGTAGGTCCCGGGGAGGAATAATGCCCATGGAAGTAGGAGCTACTACCTCCAAAGGGTGAAGACACTTGGCTCTAAGTGCCCGAGAGGTATAATGCCCATGGAAGTAAGAGCTCCTACTTCCAAAGGGGCAAGTCAGCGGGAGCAGCCAGTTGGCCTATCCGGCCAAGGGTCACTGTTCCCCGGCCACACTTGGCAGTAGGTCCCGGGGAGGAATAATGCCCATGGAAGTAGGAGCCTCTACTTCCAAAGGGGCAAGTCAGCGGGAGCAGCCAGTTGGCCTATCCGGCCAAGGGTCACTGTTCCCCGGCCACACTTGGCAGTAGGTCCCGGGGAGGAATAATGCCCATGGAAGTAAGAGCTCCTACTTCCAAAGGGGCAAGTCAGCGGGAGAAGCCAGTTGGCCTATCCGGCCAAGAGTCACTGTTCCCCGGCCACACTTGGCAGTAGGTCCCGAGGAGGAATAATGCCCATGGAAGTAAGAGCTCCTACTTCCAAAGGGGCAAGTCAGCGGGAGAAGCCAGTTGGCCTATCCGGCCAAGAGTCACTGTTCCCCGGCCACACTTGGCAGTAGGTCCCGGGGAGGAATAATGCCCATGGAAGTAGGAGCTACTACCTCCAAAGGGTGAAGACACTTGGCTCTAAGTGCCCGAGAGGTATAATGCCCATGGAAGTAAGAGCTCCTACTTCCAAAGGGGCAAGTCAGCGGGAGCAGCCAGTTGGCCTATCCGGCCAAGGGTCACTGTTCCCCGGCCACACTTGGCAGTAGGTCCCGGGGAGGAATAATGCCCATGGAAGTAGGAGCCTCTACTTCCAAAGGGGCAAGTCAGCGGGAGCAGCCAGTTGGCCTATCCGGCCAAGGGTCACTGTTCCCCGGCCACACTTGGCAGTAGGTCCCGGGGAGGAATAATGCCCATGGAAGTAGGAGCTACTACTTCCAAAGGGGCAAGTCAGCGGGAGAAGCCACTTGGCCTATCCGGCAAAGGGTCACTGTTCCCCGGCCACACTTGGCAGTAGGTCCCGGGGAGGAATAATGCCCTTGGAAGTAGGAGCTACTACCTTCAAAGGGTGAAGACACTTGGCTCTAAGTCCCCGAGAGGTATAATGCCCATGGAAGTAAGAGCTACTACTTCCAAAGGGGCAAGTCAGCGGGAGAAGCCACTTGGCCTATCCGGCCAAGGGTCACTGTTCCCCGGCCACACTTGGCAGTAGGTCCCGGGGAGGACTAATGCCCATGGAAGTAGGAGCTACTACTTCCAAAGGGGCAAGTCAGCGGGAGAAGCCACTTGGCCTATCCGGCCAAGGGTCACTGTTCCCCGGCCACACTTGGCAGTAGGTCCCGGGGAGGAATAATGCCCATGGAAGTAGGAGCTACTACTTCCAAAGGGGCAAGTCAGCGGGAGAAGCCACTTGGCCTATCCGGCCAAGGGTCACTGTTCCCCGGCCACACTTGGCAGTAGGTCCCGGGGAGGAATAATGCCCATGGAAGTAGGAGCCTCTACTTCCAAAGGGGCAAGTCAGCGGGAGAAGCCACTTGGTCTACCCGGCCAAGGGTCCCTGTTCCCCGGCCACACTTGGCAGTAGGTCCCGGGGAGGAATAATGCCCATGGAAGTAGGAGCTACTACTTCCAAAGGGGCAAGTCAGCGGGAGAAGCCACTTGGCCTACCCGGTTTAGGGTCACTGTTCCCCGGCCACACTTTGCAGTAGGTCCCGGGGAGGAATAATGCCCATGGAAGTAGGAGCTACTACTTCCAAAGGGGCAAGTCAGCGGGAGAAGCCACTTGGCCTACCCGGCCAAGGGTCACTGTTCCCCGGCCACACTTGGCAGTAGGTCCCGGGGAGGAATAATGCCCATGGAAGTAGGAGCTACTACTTCCAAAGGGGCAAGTCAGCGGGAGAAGCCACTTGGCCTATCCGGCCAAGGGTCACTGTTCCCCGGCCACACTTGGCAGTAGGTCCCGGGGAGGAATAATGCCCATGGAAGTAGGAGCTACTACTTCCAAAGGGGCAAGTCAGCGGGAGAAGCCACTTGGCCTATCCGGCCAAGGGTCACTGTTCCCCGGCCACACTTGGCAGTAGGTCCCGGGGAGGAATAATGCCCATGGAAGTAGGAGCTACTACTTCCAAAGGGGCAAGTCAGCGGGAGAAGCCACTTGGCCTATCCGGCCAAGGGTCACTGTTCCCCGGCCACACTTGGCAGTAGGTCCCGGGGAGGAATAATGCCCATGGAAGTAGGAGCTACTACTTCCAAAGGGGCAAGTCAGCGGGAGAAGCCACTTGGCCTATCCGGCAAAGGGTCACTGTTCCCCGGCCACACTTGGCAGTAGGTCCCGGGGAGGAATAATGCCCATGGAAGTAGGAGCTACTACCTTCAAAGGGTGAAGACACTTGGCTCTAAGTCCCCGAGAGGTATAATGCCCATGGAAGTAAGAGCTACTACTTCCAAAGGGGCAGGTCAGCGGGAGAAGCCACTTGGCCTATCCTGCCAAGGGTCACTGTTCCCCGGCCACACTTGGCAGTAGGTCCCGGGGAGGAATAATGCCCATGGAAGTAGGAGCTACTACTTCCAAAGGGGCAAGTCAGCGGGAGAAGCCACTCGGCCTACCCGGCCAAGGGTCACTGTTCCCCGGCCACACTTGGCTGTAGGTCCCGGGGAGGAATAATGCCCATGGAAGTAGGAGCTACTACTTCCAAAGGGGCAAGTCAGCGGGAGAAGCCACTTGGCCTATCCGGCAAAGGGTCACTGTTCCCCGGCCACACTTGGCAGTAGGTCCCGGGGAGGAATAATGCCCATGGAAGTAGGAGCTACTACCTTCAAAGGGTGAAGACACTTGGCTCTAAGTCCCCGAGAGGTATAATGCCCATGGAAGTAAGAGCTACTACTTCCAAAGGGGCAAGTCAGCGGGAGAAGCCACTTGGCCTATCCGGCCAAGGGTCACTGTTCCCCGGCCACACTTGGCAGTAGGTCCCGGGGAGGAATAATGCCCATGGAAGTAGGAGCTACTACCTTCAAAGGGTGAAGACACTTGGCTCTAAGTCCCCGAGAGGTATAATGCCCATGGAAGTAAGAGCTACTACTTCCAAAGGGGCAGGTCAGCGGGAGAAGCCACTTGGCCTATCCGGCCAAGGGTCACTGTTCCCCGGCCACACTTGGCAGTAGGTCCCGGGGAGGAATAATGCCCATGGAAGTAGGAGCTACTACTTCCAAAGGGGCAAGTCAGCGGGAGAAGCCACTTGGCCTATCCGGCCAAGGGTCACTGTTCCCCGGCCACACTTGGCTGTAGGTCCCGGGGAGGAATAATGCCCATGGAAGTAGGAGCCTCTACTTCCAAAGGGTCAAGTCAGCGGGAGAAGCCACTTGGCCTATCCGGCCAAGAGTCACTGTTCCCCGGCCACACTTGGCTGTAGGTCCCAGGGAGGAATAATGCCCATGGAAGTAGAAGCTACTACTTCCAAAGGGTGAGGTCAGCGGGAGAAGCCACTTGGCCTATCCGGCCAAGAGTCACTGTCCCCCGGCCAGACTTGGCTGCAAGTCCCGGGGAGGAATAATGCCCATGGAAGTAGGAGCTACTACTTCCAAAGGGGCAAGTCAGCGGGAGAAGCCACTTGGCCTATCCGGCCACATGTCACTGTCCCCCGGCCTGACTTGGCGGCAAGTCCCGGGGAGGAATGATGCCCACGGAAGTAGGAGCTACTACTTCCAAAGGGTGAAGACACCTGGCTGTAGGTCAGCGAGAGGAATAATGCCCATGGAAGTGAGAGCTACTACTTCCAAAGGGGCACTTAAGCGGGAGCAGCCAGTTGGCCTATCCGGCCAAGAGTCACTATTCCCCGGCCACACTTGGCAGTAGGTCCCGGGGAGGAATAATGCCCATGGAAGTCGTAGCTCCTACTTCCAAAGGGGCAAGTCAGCGGGAGAAGCCACTTGGCCTATCCGGCCAAGAGTCACTGTTCCCCGGCCACACTTGGCAGTAGGTCCCGGAGAGGAATAATGCCCATGGAAGTAGGAGCTACTACTTCCAAAGGGGCAAGTCAGCGGGAGAAGCCACTTGGCCTATCCGGCCAAGAGTCACTGTCCCCCGGCCAGACTTGGCGGCAAGTCCCGGGGAGGAATAATGCCCATGGAAGTAAGAGCCTAGCGGGAGCAGCCGCACAGGCTTCCCGGGAATGTGTCACTGTCCCCCCAGGCCAGACTTGGCGGCAAGTCCCGGGGAGGAATAGTGCTCATGGAAGTAGGAGCTCAGCGGGAGAAGCCGCTAAGGCTTACCCGGGAATGTGTCACTGTTCTCGGCCACGCTTGGTCGTAGGTCCCGGTGAGGAACATGCCCATGGAAGTCGGAGCTCCAAACTCCAAATTGACCTCAGCTGGAGCACTTGCTGAGGCTGCCCGGGCATGGGTGACTGTTCCCCGGGCTCACTTGGTCGTAGGTCCCGGTGTGGAACGTGCCCATGGAAGTTGAAGGGAAGAGAACCGCGAAAGGGAGTTTTTGCGCTAAGCCGCGGCCGAGGAGGGCGCACCGATCCCGGCTTGATTCCTGCCATTCCCGGTCCCCAAACCGGACTCGGCATGGTGGTTGGATCCGTGACCCTGGAACCCTGGGCGGGGAGCCTAGGGGCGAGAGGGGCCCCATGGAGCTCGGGCAGACTAGAAGTACCCTCGTCTGCCCGCTGGAGGGCGCCCTTCCCGGAGCGGAGGGGACCCCCTTGGCCACCAAGTGCAAGCCGAGTTTGGAGCTCGAAACCCGGCCAGGCTTGGTCGGAGGTCCCGGTGAGGAACATGGCCATGGAAGTCGGAGCTCAGCGGGAGCAGCCACTCAGGCTACCCGGGAATGTGTCACTGTCCCCCGGCCAGACTTGGCGGCAAGTCCCGGGGAGGAATAGTGCCCATGGAAGTAAGAGTTCAGCGGGAGCAGCCGCTCAGGCTTACCCGGGAATGTGTCACTGTCCCCCGGCCAAGACTTGGCGGCAAGTCCCGGGGAGGAATAGTGCCCATGGAAGTAGCTCAGCGGGAGCAGCCACTCAGGCTACCCGGGAATGTGTCACTGTCCCCCGGCCAGACTTGGCGGCAAGTCCCGGGGAGGAATAGTGCCCATGGAAGTAGCTCAGCGGGAGCAGCTGCTGAGGCTACCCGTGAATGTGTCACTGTCCCTCGGCCACACTTGGTCGTTGGGTTTCTGATGAGGAACATGCCCATGGAAGTAAGAGTTCAGCGGGAGCAGCCGCTCAAGCTTACCCGGGAATGTGTCACTGTTCTCGGCCACGCTTGGTCGTAGGTCCCGGTGAGGAACATGCCCATGGAAGTCGGAGCTCCAAACTCCAAATTGCCCTCAGCGGGAGCACTTGCTGAGGCTGCCCGGGCATGGGTGACTGTTCCCCGGGCTCACTTGGTCGTAGGTCCCGGTGTGGAACGTGCCCATGGAAGTTGAAGGGAAGAGAACCGCGAAAGGGAGTTTTTGCGCTAAGCCGCGGCCGAGGAGGGCGCACCGATCCCGGCTTGATTCCTGCCATTCCCGGTCCCCAAACCGGACTCGGCATGGTGGTTGGATCCGTGACCCTGGAACCCTGGGCGGGGAGCCTAGGGGCGAGAGGGGCCCCATGGAGCTCGGGCAGACTAGAAGTACCCTCGTCTGCCCGCTGGAGGGCGCCCTTCCCGGAGCGGAGGGGACCCCCTTGGCCACCAAGTGCAAGCCGAGTTTGGAGCTCGAAACCCGGCCAGGCTTGGTCGGAGGTCCCGGTGAGGAACATGGCCATGGAAGTCGGAGCTCAGCGGGAGCAGCCACTCAGGCTACCCGGGAATGTGTCACTGTCCCCTGGCCAAGACTTGGCGGCAAGTCCCGGGGAGGAATAGTGCTCATGGAAGTACCTCAGCGGGAGCAGCCACTCAGGCTACCCGGGAATGTGTCACTGTCCCCCGGCCAAGACTTGGCGGCAAGTCCCGGGGAGGAATAGTGCCCATGGAAGTAGCTCAGCGGGAGCAGCCACTCAGGCTACCCGGGAATGTGTCACTGTCCCCCGGCCAGACTTGGCGGCAGGTCCCGGGGAGGAATAGTGCTCATGGAAGTAGCTCAGCGGGAGCAGCCACTCAGGCTACCCGAGAATGTGTCACTGTCCCTCGGCCACCCTTGGTCGTTGGGTTCCTGATGAGGAACATGCCCATGGAACTAAAGAGTTAAGCGGGAGCATCCGCTCAGGCTACCCGGGAATGTGTCACTGTCCCCCGGCCAGACTTGGCGGCAGGTCCCGGGGAGGAATAGTGCCCATGGAAGTCGGAGCTCCAACCTCCAAGTTGACCTCAGCGGGAGCACTCGCTGAGGCTGCCCGGGCATGGGTGACTGTTCCCCGGCCACACTTGGTCGGAGGTCCCGGTGAGGAACATGCCCATGGAAGTTGGTGGGAAGAGAACCGCGAAAGGGAGTTTTGCGGCTGAGCCGCGGCCGAGGAGGTCTCACTAATTCCGGCATGATTCCTGCCAGGCCCGGTACCCTATATGGGACTCGGCTGGGTGGCTGTAGCCGGGACCCTGGAACCCTGGGCGGGGAGCCTAGGGGCGAGAGGGGCCCCATGGAGCTCGGGCAGACTAGAAGTACCCTCGTCTGCCCGCTGGAGGGCGCCCTTCCCGGAGCGGAGGGGACCCCCTTGGCCACCAAGTGCAAGCCGAGTTTGGAGCTCGAAACCCGGCCACACTTGGTAGTTGGTCCCGGTCAGGAACATGCCCATGGAAGTAAGAGCTCAGCGGGAGCAGCCACTCAGGCTACCCGGCAATGTGTCACTGTCCCCCGGCCAAGACTTGGCGGCAAGTCCCGGGGAGGAATAATGCCCATGGAAGTGGCTCAGCGGGAGCAGCCACTCAGGCTACCCGGGAATGTGTCACTGTCCCCCGGCCAAGACTTGGCGGCAAGTCCCGGGGAGGAATAGTGCCCATGGAAGTAGCTCAGCGGGAGCAGCCACTCAGGCTACCCGGGAATGTGTCACTGTCCCCCGGCCAGACTTGGCGGCAGGTCCCGGGGAGGAATAGTGCTCATGGAAGTAGCTCAGCGGGAGCAGCCACTCAGGCTACCCGAGAATGTGTCACTGTCCCTCGGCCACCCTTGGTCGTTGGGTTCCTGATGAGGAACATGCCCATGGAACTAAAGAGTTAAGCGGGAGCATCCGCTCAGGCTACCCGGGAATGTGTCACTGTCCCCCGGCCAGACTTGGCGGCAGGTCCCGGGGAGGAATAGTGCCCATGGAAGTCGGAGCTCCAACCTCCAAGTTGACCTCAGCGGGAGCACTCGCTGAGGCTGCCCGGGCATGGGTGACTGTTCCCCGGCCACACTTGGTCGGAGGTCCCGGTGAGGAACATGCCCATGGAAGTTGGTGGGAAGAGAACCGCGAAAGGGAGTTTTGCGGCTGAGCCGCGGCCGAGGAGGTCTCACTAATTCCGGCATGATTCCTGCCAGGCCCGGTACCCTATATGGGACTCGGCTGGGTGGCTGTAGCCGGGACCCTGGAACCCTGGGCGGGGAGCCTAGGGGCGAGAGGGGCCCCATGGAGCTCGGGCAGACTAGAAGTACCCTCGTCTGCCCGCTGGAGGGCGCCCTTCCCGGAGCGGAGGGGACCCCCTTGGCCACCAAGTGCAAGCCGAGTTTGGAGCTCGAAACCCGGCCAGGCTTGGTCGGAGGTCCCGGTGAGGAACATGGCCATGGAAGTCGGAGCTCAGCGGGAGCAGCCACTCAGGCTACCCGGGAATGTGTCACTGTCCCCCGGCCAGACTTGGCGGCAAGTCCCGGGGAGGAATAGTGCCCATGGAAGTAAGAGTTCAGCGGGAGCAGCCGCTCAGGCTTACCCGGGAATGTGTCACTGTCCCCCGGCCAAGACTTGGCGGCAAGTCCCGGGGAGGAATAGTGCCCATGGAAGTAGCTCAGCGGGAGCAGCCACTCAGGCTACCCGGGAATGTGTCACTGTCCCCCGGCCAAGACTTGGCGGCAAGTCCCGGGGAGGAATAGTGCCCATGGAAGTAGCTCAGCGGGAGCAGCCACTCAGGCTACCCGGGAATGTGTCACTGTCCCCCGGCCAGACTTGGCGGCAAGTCCCGGGGAGGAATAGTGCCCATGGAAGTAGCTCAGCGGGAGCAGCTGCTGAGGCTACCCGTGAATGTGTCACTGTCCCTCGGCCACACTTGGTCGTTGGGTTTCTGATGAGGAACATGCCCATGGAAGTAAGAGTTCAGCGGGAGCAGCCGCTCAAGCTTACCCGGGAATGTGTCACTGTTCTCGGCCACGCTTGGTCGTAGGTCCCGGTGAGGAACATGCCCATGGAAGTCGGAGCTCCAAACTCCAAATTGCCCTCAGCGGGAGCACTTGCTGAGGCTGCCCGGGCATGGGTGACTGTTCCCCGGGCTCACTTGGTCGTAGGTCCCGGTGTGGAACGTGCCCATGGAAGTTGAAGGGAAGAGAACCGCGAAAGGGAGTTTTTGCGCTAAGCCGCGGCCGAGGAGGGCGCACCGATCCCGGCTTGATTCCTGCCATTCCCGGTCCCCAAACCGGACTCGGCATGGTGGTTGGATCCGTGACCCTGGAACCCTGGGCGGGGAGCCTAGGGGCGAGAGGGGCCCCATGGAGCTCGGGCAGACTAGAAGTACCCTCGTCTGCCCGCTGGAGGGCGCCCTTCCCGGAGCGGAGGGGACCCCCTTGGCCACCAAGTGCAAGCCGAGTTTGGAGCTCGAAACCCGGCCAGGCTTGGTCGGAGGTCCCGGTGAGGAACATGGCCATGGAAGTCGGAGCTCAGCGGGAGCAGCCACTCAGGCTACCCGGGAATGTGTCACTGTCCCCTGGCCAAGACTTGGCGGCAAGTCCCGGGGAGGAATAGTGCTCATGGAAGTACCTCAGCGGGAGCAGCCACTCAGGCTACCCGGGAATGTGTCACTGTCCCCCGGCCAAGACTTGGCGGCAAGTCCCGGGGAGGAATAGTGCCCATGGAAGTAGCTCAGCGGGAGCAGCCACTCAGGCTACCCGGGAATGTGTCACTGTCCCCCGGCCAGACTTGGCGGCAGGTCCCGGGGAGGAATAGTGCTCATGGAAGTAGCTCAGCGGGAGCAGCCACTCAGGCTACCCGAGAATGTGTCACTGTCCCTCGGCCACCCTTGGTCGTTGGGTTCCTGATGAGGAACATGCCCATGGAACTAAAGAGTTCAGCGGGAGCATCCGCTCAGGCTACCCGGGAATGTGTCACTGTCCCCCGGCCAGACTTGGCGGCAGGTCCCGGGGAGGAATAGTGCCCATGGAAGTCGGAGCTCCAACCTCCAAGTTGACCTCAGCGGGAGCACTCGCTGAGGCTGCCCGGGCATGGGTGACTGTTCCCCGGCCACACTTGGTCGGAGGTCCCGGTGAGGAACATGCCCATGGAAGTTGGTGGGAAGAGAACCGCGAAAGGGAGTTTTGCGGCTGAGCCGCGGCCGAGGAGGTCTCACTAATTCCGGCATGATTCCTGCCAGGCCCGGTACCCTATATGGGACTCGGCTGGGTGGCTGTAGCCGGGACCCTGGAACCCTGGGCGGGGAGCCTAGGGGCGAGAGGGGCCCCATGGAGCTCGGGCAGACTAGAAGTACCCTCGTCTGCCCGCTGGAGGGCGCCCTTCCCGGAGCGGAGGGGACCCCCTTGGCCACCAAGTGCAAGCCGAGTTTGGAGCTCGAAACCCGGCCACACTTGGTAGTTGGTCCCGGTCAGGAACATGCCCATGGAAGTAAGAGCTCAGCGGGAGCAGCCACTCAGGCTACCCGGCAATGTGTCACTGTCCCCCGGCCAAGACTTGGCGGCAAGTCCCGGGGAGGAATAGTGCCCATGGAAGTGGCTCAGCGGGAGCAGCCACTCAGGCTACCCGGGAATGTGTCACTGTCCCCCGGCCAAGACTTGGCGGCAAGTCCCGGGGAGGAATAGTGCCCATGGAAGTAGCTCAGCGGGAGCAGCCACTCAGGCTACCCGGGAATGTGTCACTGTCCCCCGGCCAGACTTGGCGGCAGGTCCCGGGGAGGAATAGTGCTCATGGAAGTAGCTCAGCGGGAGCAGCCACTCAGGCTACCCGAGAATGTGTCACTGTCCCTCGGCCACCCTTGGTCGTTGGGTTCCTGATGAGGAACATGCCCATGGAACTAAAGAGTTCAGCGGGAGCATCCGCTCAGGCTACCCGGGAATGTGTCACTGTCCCCCGGCCAGACTTGGCGGCAGGTCCCGGGGAGGAATAGTGCCCATGGAAGTCGGAGCTCCAACCTCCAAGTTGACCTCAGCGGGAGCACTCGCTGAGGCTGCCCGGGCATGGGTGACTGTTCCCCGGCCACACTTGGTCGGAGGTCCCGGTGAGGAACATGCCCATGGAAGTTGGTGGGAAGAGAACCGCGAAAGGGAGTTTTGCGGCTGAGCCGCGGCCGAGGAGGTCTCACTAATTCCGGCATGATTCCTGCCAGGCCCGGTACCCTATATGGGACTCGGCTGGGTGGCTGTAGCCGGGACCCTGGAACCCTGGGCGGGGAGCCTAGGGGCGAGAGGGGCCCCATGGAGCTCGGGCAGACTAGAAGTACCCTCGTCTGCCCGCTGGAGGGCGCCCTTCCTGGAGCGGAGGGGACCCCCTTGGCCACCAAGTGCAAGCCGAGTTTGGAGCTCGAAACCCGGCCACACTTGGTAGTTGGTCCCGGTCAGGAACATGCCCATGGAAGTAAGAGCTCAGCGGGAGCAGCCACTCAGGCTACCCGGCAATGTGTCACTGTCCCCCGGCCAAGACTTGGCGGCAAGTCCCGGGGAGGAATAGTGCCCATGGAAGTGGCTCAGCGGGAGCAGCCACTCAGGCTACCCGGGAATGTGTCACTGTCCCCCGGCCAAGACTTGGCGGCAAGTCCCGGGGAGGAATAGTGCCCATGGAAGTGGCTCAGCGGGAGCAGCCACTCAGGCTACCCGGGAATGTGTCACTGTCCCCCGGCCAAGACTTGGCGGCAAGTCCCGGGGAGGAATAGTGCCCATGGAAGTAGCTCAGCGGGAGCAGCCACTCAGGCTACACGGGAATGTGTCACTGTCCCCCGGCCAGACTTGGCGGCAGGTCCCGGGGAGGAATAGTGCTCATGGAAGTAGCTCAGCGGGAGCAGCCACTCAGGCTACCCGAGAATGTGTCACTGTCCCTCGGCCACCCTTGGTCGTTGGGTTCCTGATGAGGAACATGCCCATGGAACTAAAGAGTTCAGCGGGAGCATCCGCTCAGGCTACCCGGGAATGTGTCACTGTCCCCCGGCCAGACTTGGCGGCAGGTCCCGGGGAGGAATAGTGCCCATGGAAGTCGGAGCTCCAACCTCCAAGTTGACCTCAGCGGGAGCACTCGCTGAGGCTGCCCGGGCATGGGTGACTGTTCCCCGGCCACACTTGGTCGGAGGTCCCGGTGAGGAACATGCCCATGGAAGTTGGTGGGAAGAGAACCGCGAAAGGGAGTTTTGCGGCTGAGCCGCGGCCGAGGAGGTCTCACTAATTCCGGCATGATTCCTGCCAGGCCCGGTACCCTATATGGGACTCGGCTGGGTGGCTGTAGCCGGGACCCTGGAACCCTGGGCGGGGAGCCTAGGGGCGAGAGGGGCCCCATGGAGCTCGGGCAGACTAGAAGTACCCTCGTCTGCCCGCTGGAGGGCGCCCTTCCTGGAGCGGAGGGGACCCCCTTGGCCACCAAGTGCAAGCCGAGTTTGGAGCTCGAAACCCGGCCACACTTGGTAGTTGGTCCCGGTCAGGAACATGCCCATGGAAGTAAGAGCTCAGCGGGAGCAGCCACTCAGGCTACCCGGCAATGTGTCACTGTCCCCCGGCCAAGACTTGGCGGCAAGTCCCGGGGAGGAATAGTGCCCATGGAAGTGGCTCAGCGGGAGCAGCCACTCAGGCTACCCGGGAATGTGTCACTGTCCCCCGGCCAAGACTTGGCGGCAAGTCCCGGGGAGGAATAGTGCCCATGGAAGTGGCTCAGCGGGAGCAGCCACTCAGGCTACCCGGGAATGTGTCACTGTCCCCCGGCCAAGACTTGGCGGCAAGTCCCGGGGAGGAATAGTGCCCATGGAAGTAGCTCAGCGGGAGCAGCCACTCAGGCTACACGGGAATGTGTCACTGTCCCCCGGCCAGACTTGGCGGCAGGTCCCGGGGAGGAATAGTGCTCATGGAAGTAGCTCAGCGGGAGCAGCCACTCAGGCTACCCGAGAATGTGTCACTGTCCCTCGGCCACCCTTGGTCGTTGGGTTCCTGATGAGGAACATGCCCATGGAACTAAAGAGTTCAGCGGGAGCATCCGCTCAGGCTACCCGGGAATGTGTCACTGTCCCCCGGCCAGACTTGGCGGCAGGTCCCGGGGAGGAATAGTGCCCATGGAAGTCGGAGCTCCAACCTCCAAGTTGACCTCAGCGGGAGCACTCGCTGAGGCTGCCCGGGCATGGGTGACTGTTCCCCGGCCACACTTGGTCGGAGGTCCCGGTGAGGAACATGCCCATGGAAGTTGGTGGGAAGAGAACCGCGAAAGGGAGTTTTGCGGCTGAGCCGCGGCCGAGGAGGTCTCACTAATTCCGGCATGATTCCTGCCAGGCCCGGTACCCTATATGGGACTCGGCTGGGTGGCTGTAGCCGGGACCCTGGAACCCTGGGCGGGGAGCCTAGGGGCGAGAGGGGCCCCATGGAGCTCGGGCAGACTAGAAGTACCCTCGTCTGCCCGCTGGAGGGCGCCCTTCCCGGAGCGGAGGGGACCCCCTTGGCCACCAAGTGCAAGCCGAGTTTGGAGCTCGAAACCCGGCCAGGCTTGGTCGGAGGTCCCGGTGAGGAACATGGCCATGGAAGTCGGAGCTCAGCGGGAGCAGCCACTCAGGCTACCCGGGAATGTGTCACTGTCCCCCGGCCAAGACTTGGCGGCAAGTCCCGGGGAGGAATAGTGCCCATGGAAGTAGCTCAGCGGGAGCAGCCACTCAGGCTAGCCGGGAATGTGTCACTGTCCCCCGGCCAAGACTTGGCGGCAAGTCCCGGGGAGGAATAATGCCCATGGAAGTGGCTCAGCGGGAGCAGCCACTCAGGCTACCCGGGAATGTGTCACTGTCCCTCGGCCACACTTTGCCGTAGGTCCCGGTGAGGAACATGCCCATGGAAGTCGGAGCTCCAACCGGGTGAAGCCGCCGAGAGCTAGCCGGGAATAGGGCGCCAAACCCGGCTACCGCCCTCCAGGCTTGCCCCGGTCGAAAGACCTACGTCCTCGCAGCAGCACCAAGCGAAAAATTCTCTAAGTGTGGGAGAACCGGGGACCCGACCGGTGGCACTCTGCCTCTCGCTGCCGCCCTCCTGGAAGCGTCCTCGGTCACTCGGAGTACGGCAGATTTCAGAGCTCCGGAATGGTGAAAAAGAACCGGAGAGAGGGCGAATCCGGCTTCTCTCTGCCGGGCGAGGACCACCGCAGGCGGCGGGGACGTCTGACAGGAGACGGCGCCGCGGCAGGCTTTCTAAGTGGCTGGGCTTTTTGTCCTCGGCGAAAGTCGAAAAAATTTTGCGGTCCGAGCTGCCCTGCTCCTGCCGGGGAAGGCTTACCGCCGGCGGCTGCCAACCCCTGGCTTGCCCGCCGGATCGCCTTCGAAGGCTGCTGAAAAAGAACCCCGAGACGGGCACCTCTCGGAAGAACCGCAGACCAAAACCGACCGGTCCGACTTTCAGTGCACCTTCGGCGGCAGAGAGAAGCAGCAAAAATACCGGTCAGAGAAGGGGAGTTTTGGTCGACTCTGCCAGGCTTTTGCACTAAGTCAGATCCGTAATGCCAGCGGGACTGAGTCGCTTTTGCGTGCCGTGGTCCTGGAGGCCTGCTCGGACAGGGCGGTCCTTCGGGTCCCGCGGGAAGGGGCATTTCATGTTCCTCTGCGGGAGGTGATCCATTTTCTGCGGGAAATGGCGAGCCCCTTCGGCTACAAGAGTGTGTAGGTCCCGCTCAACAGTCTACGTCCTTAACCATCGGGGACTTTGTAGATTGTGCCCGTAATCGCTCTCCGCAGAACAGAGCGGGAGGTCTCCGCGGCGGAGGCCGGAGAGGGCGCGAGGTGAGCGGCATGGTATGACTGGGTTCGTGCCGCTCACTGGTACCCGGAGCGTGGCGCCCTCCGGGTAAAAGGCTAGCCGGGGCGAGCAGGTGGGTTGACGGGCGCATAAGCCACGCCGTCCCCGCCATACAAGGTGCCGGTGGCCTGGCGAACCACCGGCGTAAGGCTAGCCAGGGCGGACCGCGGGGCAGAGGGCGCTTAAGCCACGCTCTCTCTCCATCCCACCAGTACAAACGGGGAAAAAATTTTCAAAGTGTGGGAGAACCGGGGACCCGACCGGTGGCACTCTGCCTCTCGCTGCCGCCCTCCTGGAAGCGTCCTCGGTCACTCGGAGTACGGCAGATTCCAGAGCTCCGGAATGGTGAAAAAGAACCGGAGAGAGGGCGACTCTGGTTTCTCACTGCCGGGCGAGGACCACCGCAGGCAGCGGGGACGTCTGACAGGAGACGGCGCCGCGGCAGGCTTTCTAAGTGGCTGGGCTTTTTGTCCTCGGCGAAAGTCGAAAAAATTTTGCGGTCCGAGCTGCCCTGCTCCTGCCGGGGAAGGCTTACCGCCGGCGGCTGCCAACCCCTGGCTTGCCCGCCGGATCGCCTTCGAAGGCTGCTGAAAAAGAACCCCGAGACGGGCACCTCTCGGAAGAACCGCAGACCAAAACCGACCGGTCCGACTTTCAGTGCACCTTCGGCGGCAGAGAGAAGCAGCAAAAATACCGGTCAGAGAAGGGGAGTTTTGGTCGACTCTGCCAGGCTTTTGCACTAAGTCAGATCCGTAATGCCAGCGGGACTGAGTCGCTTTTGCGTGCCGTGGTCCTGGAGGCCTGCTCGGACAGGGCGGTCCTTCGGGTCCCGCGGGAAGGGGCATTTCATGTTCCTCTGCGGGAGGTGATCCATTTTCTGCGGGAAATGGCGAGCCCCTTCGGCTACAAGAGTGTGTAGGTCCCGCTCAACAGTCTACGTCCTTAACCATCGGGGACTTTGTAGATTGTGCCCGTAATCGCTCTCCGCAGAACAGAGCGGGAGGTCTCCGCGGCGGAGGCCGGAGAGGGCGCGAGGTGAGCGGCATGGTATGACTGGGTTCGTGCCGCTCACTGGTACCCGGAGCGTGGCGCCCTCCGGGTAAAAGGCTAGCCGGGGCGAGCAGGTGGGTTGACGGGCGCATAAGCCACGCCGTCCCCGCCATACAAGGTGCCGGTGGCCTGGCGAACCACCGGCGTAAGGCTAGCCAGGGCGGACCGCGGGGCAGAGGGCGCTTAAGCCACGCTCTCTCTCCATCCCACCAGTACAAACGGGGAAAAAATTTCAAAGTGTGGGAGAACCGGGGACCCGACCGGTGGCACTCTGCCTCTCGCTGCCGCCCTCCTGGAAGCGTCCTCGGTCACTCGGAGTACGGCAGATTCCAGAGCTCCGGAATGGTGAAAAAGAACCGGAGAGAGGGCGACTCTGGTTTCTCACTGCCGGGCGAGGACCACCGCAGGCGGCGGGGACGTCTGACAGGAGATGGCGCCCGGCAGGCTTTCTAAGTGGCTGGGCTTTTTGTCCTCGGCGAAAGTCGAAAAAATTTTGCGGTCCGAGCTGCCCTGCTCCTGCCGGGGAAGGCTTACCGCCGGCGGCTGCCAACCCCTGGCTTGCCCGCCGGATCGCCTTCGAAGGCTGCTGAAAAAGAACCCCGAGACGGGCACCTCTCGGAAGAACCGCAGACCAAAACCGACCGGTCCGACTTTCAGTGCACCTTCGGCGGCAGAGAGAAGCAGCAAAAATACCGGTCAGAGAAGGGGAGTTTTGGTCGACTCTGCCAGGCTTTTGCACTAAGTCAGATCCGTAATGCCAGCGGGACTGAGTCGCTTTTGCGTGCCGTGGTCCTGGAGGCCTGCTCGGACAGGGCGGTCCTTCGGGTCCCGCGGGAAGGGGCATTTCATGTTCCTCTGCGGGAGGTGATCCATTTTCTGCGGGAAATGGCGAGCCCCTTCGGCTACAAGAGTGTGTAGGTCCCGCTCAACAGTCTACGTCCTTAACCATCGGGGACTTTGTAGATTGTGCCCGTAATCGCTCTCCGCAGAACAGAGCGGGAGGTCTCCGCGGCGGAGGCCGGAGAGGGCGCGAGGTGAGCGGCATGGTATGACTGGGTTCGTGCCGCTCACTGGTACCCGGAGCGTGGCGCCCTCCGGGTAAAAGGCTAGCCGGGGCGAGCAGGTGGGTTGACGGGCGCATAAGCCACGCCGTCCCCGCCATACAAGGTGCCGGTGGCCTGGCGAACCACCGGCGTAAGGCTAGCCAGGGCGGACCGCGGGGCAGAGGGCGCTTAAGCCACGCTCTCTCTCCATCCCACCAGTACAAACGGGGAAAAAATTTTCAAAGTGTGGGAGAACCGGGGACCCGACCGGTGGCACTCTGCCTCTCGCTGCCGCCCTCCTGGAAGCGTCCTCGGTCACTCGGAGTACGGCAGATTCCAGAGCTCCGGAATGGTGAAAAAGAACCGGAGAGAGGGCGACTCTGGTTTCTCACTGCCGGGCGAGGACCACCGCAGGCGGCGGGGACGTCTGACAGGAGACGGCGCCGCGGCAGGCTTTCTAAGTGGCTGGGCTTTTTGTCCTCGGCGAAAGTCGAAAAAATTTTGCGGTCCGAGCTGCCCTGCTCCTGCCGGGGAAGGCTTACCGCCGGCGGCTGCCAACCCCTGGCTTGCCCGCCGGATCGCCTTCGAAGGCTGCTGAAAAAGAACCCCGAGACGGGCACCTCTCGGAAGAACCGCAGACCAAAACCGACCGGTCCGACTTTCAGTGCACCTTCGGCGGCAGAGAGAAGCAGCAAAAATACCGGTCAGAGAAGGGGAGTTTTGGTCGACTCTGCCAGGCTTTTGCACTAAGTCAGATCCGTAATGCCAGCGGGACTGAGTCGCTTTTGCGTGCCGTGGTCCTGGAGGCCTGCTCGGACAGGGCGGTCCTTCGGGTCCCGCGGGAAGGGGCATTTCATGTTCCTCTGCGGGAGGTGATCCATTTTCTGCGGGAAATGGCGAGCCCCTTCGGCTACAAGAGTGTGTAGGTCCCGCTCAACAGTCTACGTCCTTAACCATCGGGGACTTTGTAGATTGTGCCCGTCATCGCTCTCCGCAGAACAGAGCGGGAGGTCTCCGCGGCGGAGGCCGGAGAGGGCGCGAGGTGAGCGGCATGGTATGACTGGGTTCGTGCCGCTCACTGGTACCCGGAGCGTGGCGCCCTCCGGGTAAAAGGCTAGCCGGGGCGAGCAGGTGGGTTGACGGGCGCATAAGCCACGCCGTCCCCGCCATACAAGGTGCCGGTGGCCTGGCGAACCACCGGCGTAAGGCTAGCCAGGGCGGACCGCGGGGGAGAGGGCGCATAAGCCACGCCGACCCCGCTGTACAAGGTGCCGGTGGCCTGGCGAACCACCGGCGTAAGGCTAGCCAAGGGCGTACCGCGGGGCAGAGGGCGCATAAGCCACGCTCTCTCTCCATCCCACCAGAACAAACGGGGAAAAATTTTCAAAGTGTGGGAGAACCGGGGACCCGACCGGTGGCACTCTGCCTCTCGCTGCCGCCCTCCTGGAAGCGTCCTCGGCCACTCGGTGTCCGGCAGATTTCAGAGCTCCGGAATGGTGAAAAAGAACCGGTGAGAGGGCGACTCCGGATTCTCTCTGCCGGGCGAGGACCACCGCAGGCGGCATGGGAAGTCTGACAGGAGACGGCGCTGCGGGCAGGATTTCGAAGTGCATGGGCTTTTGGCCTCGGCGAAAGTCGAAAAAATTTTGCGGTCCGAGCTGCCCTGCTCCTGCCGGGGAAGGCTCACCGCCGGCGGCTGCCGACCCCTGGCTTGCCCGCCGGATGTCCTTCGAAGGCTGCTGAAAAAGAACTGCCAGGCGGGCACCTCTCGGAAGAACCGCAGACAAAAACATAAAAATTTTGGGCGATCCGACCCTCAGTGCACCTTCGGCGGCAGAGAAAAGCATCAAAAATACCGGTCAAAGAAGCGAGGTTTTGGTCGACTCTGCCAGGTTTTTGCACAAAGTGTTGGCATCGTGCGGCGTCGCGCTTTGCTGTACCGTATCCCCAATGGAGCGGCGCCCGGCGGGGTAGGCTAGCCATGTGAGGTCGAGGGCGGGAGAACGGGACGTAAGCCAGGCCGTTCTCCACAAGAAATTCCGGACGCGGAGACCCCTTCTCCGCCCTACGGTCCCCAATGGGGTGGCGCCCGGCGGGTGAGGCTAGCCATGGGAGGACGGGACGCAAGCCAGGCCGTTCTCCACAAGAAATTCCGGACGCGGAGACCCCTTCTCCGCCCTACGGTCCCCAATGGGGTGGCGCCCGGCGGGTGAGGCTAGCCATGTGAGGTCGAGGGCGGGAGGACGGGACGTAAGCCAGGCCGTTCTCCACAAGTAAAATTCCGGACGCGGAGACCCCTTCTCCGCCCTACGGTCCCCAATGGGGTGGCTCCCGGCGGGTGAGGCTAGCCATGTGAGGTCGAGGGCGGGAGGACGGGACGTAAGCCAGGCCGTTCTCCACAAGTAAAATTCCGGACGCGGAGACCCCTTCTCCGCCCTACGGTCCCCAATGGGGTGGCTCCCGGCGGGTGAGGCTAGCCATGTGAGGTCGAGGGCGGGAGGACGGGACGTAAGCCAGGCCGTTCTCCACAAACTCCCAGCGGTAGAGTCTCGGCTCTCCGCTCTTTTGATCGATCTGACACAGCGCGATCCGGCGGGGCAAGGCACTTTGCTCGGTCAGGGGTATTGGCCCCGGCCGGTTTATGGTAAAGCGTTCCTTAGCCTCAGTCTTGGTCGCGCATCAATCCCCCGCTCCCCGTGAGCGGCTGTCGTCCTCTGCCTAAGGTTGTGTAGCGCGGTGCCAGTGTGGTCCTCGCACGGCCCCGCTCCTGCCACAAGCGGTAGGACTCTCTGCTTCGGCTGAGGTTTGCTACGAAGCGTATGGAACGGGCGTACTCCACCGTACCGTGGGTGGGGGGCGGCGGCGTTGGCGGCGGCAGCGTCCAGCGAGGAGCTCCGGCTCCCCGCGGTAGCGCCTCGCCTAGTGTCCCTCGGGCAAGTCCAATCGCCCCCCGCCCGGTCGGAGAGCGCAGACACTTCTGTGTCCACGGTTTATTTCCGCAGCACGAAAAGGGACGGCTCCCGCTTGCTCCTCGCGGGGACGAGGCTTAGACCCACCGTGGCGCTTCCGCGGTAGGTAGGGTCGTCTGCCGTAGGAGCGGTAGCGGTCGAGTGGTCCCCAGTGTACCCTGTTAGCGCTGCCCGCCTACGCCTGAAGAGCTGCGGACCGAGAAAAAGGTTCGCTCCGCTGCTGACGGCGAAGCGCGCGGCACGCCGCGGAAGAGGAGAGGGAGCGGTCGCCCCCGGGGCGGCTCCCCTCCGAGTCCGGCAGAAGCAGAGATTGTAGCGGAGGGGGGGGTTTTCTAAATTCCCCGGGCGTGTTATCCCCAGCGGTAGCCTTCGAACTCTTCAACCGCAAGCACGATCGCACGTTCACAGCACCCGTCACTAGGAGCCGGGCCAGAGGCGGGCGGCAGACGAAACCGACATGAGCGCTTAAGGGTATTGCACCCCCGGCGCCCAGACCCTGGAAATTGAGTCTGCCCCCAAAGCCCACCCGCGTCCTCCTTGGCGCTCCCGGAGTACATGGTCGTAGATGGGCCATCGGTCGCTAATGCCAAACTGCGTCCCAGGGGTGCGTCCCCTCTGACCAACGGCAGACCCATCCCTCTCGCCAATCCGCGGATCCCCGCCAGGTCCCGAACAGGGCTCGTCCTTTAGCGTTTCAAATGCGCCCTCCCCGCCATACGAGGGGTTGAGGACCGTAGCCTTCCCTTACGAGAGGCACCAGGGGTGCGCCTGCTCGAGGGCCCGGCCGTGGGCGTAACGCTTGGGCCGCCCGGGGGAGTCGGTAGACCATGGGAGACCAACACTCGCACCCGAACGTTGCCCGTGCTTTGTGGAAGAGAGCTTCTTTTGCGAGGTTGTCGCTGCGGATGGCGCCCGGACAAACCCTATCCCTAATACCTCTGGGGAATTGGCGTCTAAGCCACCCTGCTCGGTATCCCTGCACCCACGAAGGGGGCCGTGGAAGGCTTGGGGTCTCGCCGGCGAAACCGACCGGATGCCCGGGGTACTGAACCCCCGGGGTCCCACCCTGGAAATTGAGCCGTCCGACCCCGCCACGTCTTCCTAGTGCTCTCCTTGGCTCCCCCGCCTGTGGGCGTCGTTAGGGGCTGCGGTCATCAGCGCCGGCTAAGCTTCGGCAACACGGCCGACCCACCCCTTCGGCGCCTGGGGGAGCCTGGTCCCAGTCCGGGCCGTTCCGTAGGGGCGGCTATCCCTTACATGAGGGACTCGGTGCGTCCGCTCGGGCTGCGGGGCTCCGGCTCCGACAGCCGGGGAGCTGGTTTTGACCGCGGGCCTCGACGGGAGCCGGCAGGGACCGGACTTAGGCGTCAAGCCGAAAATAACCCCGGCACCCTCGCGTGCTTCCAAAGCGAGGGGACCTTTGGCCGAGCGGGGGCACCGGAAGCCGAACCGACCCCAACCCCTCTTCCTACCCCAGGGCTGGGCTGACCAATCCCCTGATCGGGTCTAAAATGGAAGAAGGGGATTCGAGGGAAGGGGCTGGCGGAAGGCAGTTGCCCGACGGAGTAGGCGAAGGCCAGGCCGTTTCCGAGTCCCGAGCAGAGGAGGGCGAACTCGGCTCTTCATCGACCGACGGCGAGGCGAGGGCGGTGGCTGCCGCGGGGAAGACTCCATTGCTCGTCAGCGCGCTAGGAGCGGGGCCGACTGGCTGCTCGGGGTATGGCATCCCCGGGGGCCCACCCTGGAAATCTTCGCTCCTCAGCCGCTGCAGGTTATAAGGTCCCGCCGCGCGTAAGCGCTCAACTCTCCGACCCACGGATGTCGAGCCCATGGTGAGCCGGCCGTTTCGTACGGGGAAAAGGGGTCCTCTGGCCCCACATCGATCGAGGGGGGTTTAGATCCGCGGAGGCACGCACCGCGAGGCGAATCGCTGCTTTTCCCCAAGAGGTTAACCTTCAAACCACCGAGTAGGTTCGGGGCAGGGCCGACAGTCTGCACTGGGGTATTGCATCCCTGGTGGGGCGACCCTGGAAATCTCTGCCCCTTTCCACTCTTTCGGTTGGGCCTCTCGTCGGGGCGAGCGTAAGTCGGCAAGCAGACGTGGGAAGAGGCTTCTTACCGGTGACACTCCCTTCGTGAGAGAGGCAGGTACTCGCCCCGGACCCCGGTCCAAATCTGCGCGGGCCGGACGGCGTCGGCCCTAGCCGAAGGCCGCTCCCGCGAAGCCAGGGAGCCGAAAATAACCCCGACACCCTCCGCGACCTCGCGTGCTTCCAAAGCAAAGGGGAACCTTTGGCCGAGCGGGGGCACCCGAAGCCGAACCGACCCCAACCCCTCTTCCTACCCCAGGGCTGGGCTGACCAATCCCCTGATCGGGTCTAAAATGGAAGAAGGGGATTCGAGGGAAGGGGCTGGCGGAAGGCAGTTGCCCGACGGAGTAGGCGAAGGCCAGGCCGTTTCCAAATCCCGAGCAGAGGAGGGCGAACGACGTTCTTCATCGACTGACGGCGAGGCTAGGGCGAAGGCGGTGGCTGCCGCGGGGAAGACTCCATTGCTTGCCAGCGTGCTAGGAGCGGGGCCGACAGGCTGCTCGGGGTATGGCATCCCCGGGGGCCCACCCTGGAAATCTTCGCTCCTCAGCCGCTGCAGGTTATAAGGTCCCGCCGCGCGTAAGCGCTCAACTCCCCGACCCACGGACGTCGAGCCCATGGTGAGCTGACAGTTTCGTACGGGGAAAAGGGGTCCTCTGGCCCCACATCGATCGAGGGGGTTTAGATCCGCGGAGGCACGCACCGCGAGGCGAATCGCTGCTTTTCCCCAAGAGGTTAACCTTCAAACCACCGAGTAGGTTCGGGGCAGGGCCGACTGCCTGCACTGGGGTATTGCATCCCTGGTGGGGCGACCCTGGAAATCTCTGCCCCTTTCCACTCTTTCGGTTGGGCCTCTCGTCGGGGCGAGCGTAAGTCGGCAAGCAGACGTGGGAAGAGGCTTCTTACCGGTGACACTCCCTTCGTGAGAGAGGCAGGTACTCGCCCCGCACCCCGGTCCAAATCTGCTCGGTCCGGCCGTCGTCGGCCCTAGCCGAAGGCCGCTCCCGCGAAGCCAGGCGATCCGAGCCGAGGATCCGCGCGAGCCTTCTCCAAGCCCTCTGCCGGGCGCTGGTGTTGAAAGCGTAGCGGACCCTGTTCGCCGGAGCGATAGGAGCGGAGCACCGGTCCCGAAGGGTTGAAAGCTGGGTAGCAGCGCCGTAGCTTCCCTCCCAGCCTTCCCCCGGACCTGGCGCCCGATCCCCTCCGCTCCTCTGTGCGTTGGCGGGCGGCGCTGCATGGGTACGTCGCGACGGCTCCCTATCGTCTCTCTCTCGCTTAACAGTGGTGAGAGGTGGTGGTGGCGCTGTCGAGGTGCTGAAGTCGAGCGTCCAATGCTTTCCTTCTATGCGCAGCCTACAGGAGCTGTCCGAGCTTCGGAGGTGCTGATGGAGGTGAGAGTCAAGCGCCGCTTCTTGGCTGATCTGAGTGGGGAAAGCCAGCGACTGCGAGAGGGAGGGGGAAGGAAAGGCTTTTTCGGGTCCTTGGAAGGGACCGCGAGAGCATCTTTCTTGCCCCCCTGCCCTAAGCTCCATCCACAATGTTGTCTGCGAGGTCTTCTCTGGCGGCGGAGAAGCGCTGCGGTAGCAGCAGC
>NW_027285236.1:0-5000 GCF_040894005.1 Engystomops pustulosus | reverse complement strand
GGGGCTCGGCCAAGCACGCGCCGCCGGCCCCGCAGAGCTGGTTCTCGCCTGGAGTGCGAGCCTTGCCCCGAGCATGGACTTCCGAAGTGATGACGTCAGCGGGAGCAGCCGCTCGGCCGTATCCGGCCGCATGTCACTGTCCCCCGGCCAGACTTGGCGGCAAGTCCCGGGGAGGGGCAAGCCCATGGAAGTAGGAGCTCAGCGGGAGCAGCCAGTTGGCCTATCCGGCCACATGTCACTGTCCCCCGGCCAGACTTGGCGGCAAGTCCCGGGGAGGAACAAGCCCATGGAAGTAGGAGCTCCTACTTCCAAAGTGATGACGTCAGCGGGAGCAGCCGCTCGGCCGTATCCAGCCGCATGTCACTGTTCCCCGTCCAGACTTGGCGGCAAGTCCCGGGGAGCGGCAAGCCCATGGAAGTAGGAGCTCAGCGGGAGCAGCCAGTTGGCCTATCCGGCCACATGTCACTGTCCCCCGGCCAGACTTGGCGGCAAGTCCCGGGGAGGAACAAGCCCATGGAAGTAGGAGCTCCTACTTCCAAAGTGATGACGTCAGCGGGAGCAGCCGCTCGGCCGTATCCGGCGGCATGTCACTGTCCCCCGGCCAGACTTGGCGGCAAGTCCCGGGGAGGAACAAGCCCATGGAAGTAGGAGCTCAGCGGGAGCAGCCAGTTGGCCTATGCGGCCACATGTCACTGTCCCCCGGCCAGACTTGGCGGCAAGTCCCGGGGAGGAACAAGCCCATGGAAGTAGGAGCTCCTACTTCCAAAGTGATGACGTCAGCGGGAGCAGCCGCTCGGCCGTATCCGGCCGCATGTCACTGTTCCCCGGCCAGACTTGGCGGCAAGTCCCGGGGAGGAACAAGTCAGCGGGAGAAGCCACTTCGCCTACCCGGCCAAGTGTCACTGTCCCCCGGCCAGACTTGGCGGCAAGTCCCGGGGAGGAATAATGCCCATGGAAGTAGGAGCTCCTACTTCCAAAGGGGCAAGTCAGCGGGAGAAGCCACTTCGCCTACCCGGCCAAGTGTCACTGTCCCCCGGCCAGACTTGGCGGCAAGTCCCGGGGAGGAATAATGCCCATGGAAGTAGGAGCTCCTACTTCCAAAGGGGCAAGTCAGCGGGAGAAGCCACTTCGCCTACCCGGCCAAGTGTCACTGTCCCCCGGCCAGACTTGGCGGCAAGTCCCGGGGAGGAATAATGCCCATGGAAGTAGGAGCTCCTACTTCCAAAGGGGCAAGTCAGCGGGAGAAGCCACTTCGCCTACCCGGCCAAGTGTCACTGTCCCCCGGCCAGACTTGGCGGCAAGTCCCGGGGAGGAATAATGCCCATGGAAGTAGGAGCTCCTACTTCCAAAGGGGCAAGTCAGCGGGAGAAGCCACTTCGCCTACCCGGCCAAGTGTCACTGTCCCCGGCCAGACTTGGCGGCAAGTCCCGGGGAGGAATAATGCCCATGGAAGTAGGAGCTCCTACTTCCAAAGGGGCAAGTCAGCGGGAGAAGCCACTTCGCCTACCCGGCCAAGTGTCACTGTCCCCCGGCCAGACTTGGCGGCAAGTCCCGGGGAGGAATAATGCCCATGGAAGTAGGAGCTCCTACTTCCAAAGGGGCAAGTCAGCGGGAGAAGCCACTTCGCCTACCCGGCCAAGTGTCACTGTCCCCCGGCCAGACTTGGCGGCAAGTCCCGGGGAGGAATAATGCCCATGGAAGTAGGAGCTCCTACTTCCAAAGGGGCAAGTCAGCGGGAGAAGCCACTTCGCCTATCCGGCCAAGAGTCACTGTACCCCGGCCACACTTGGCAGTAGGTCCCGGGGAGGAATAATGCCCATGGAAGTAAGAGCTCCTACTTCCAAAGGGGCAAGTCAGCGGGAGAAGCCAGTTGGCCTATCCGGCCAAGAGTCACTGTTCCCCGGCCACACTTGGCAGTAGGTCCCGAGGAGGAATAATGCCCATGGAAGTAAGAGCTCCTACTTCCAAAGGGGCAAGTCAGCGGGAGAAGCCAGTTGGCCTATCCGGCCAAGAGTCACTGTTCCCCGGCCACACTAGGCAGTAGGTCCCGGGGAGGAATAATGCCCATGGAAGTAGGAGCTACTACTTCCAAAGGGGCAAGTCAGCGGGAGAAGCCAGTTGGCCTATCCGGCCTAGAGTCACTGTTCCCCGGCCACATTTGGCAGTAGGTCCCTGGGAGGAATAATGCCCATGGAAGTAGGAGCTACTACCTCCAAAGGGTGAAGACACTTGGCTCTAAGTGCCCGAGAGGTGTAATGCCCTTGGAAGTAAGAGCTCCTACTTCCAAAGGGGCAAGTCAGCGGGAGAAGCCAGTTGGCCTATCCGGCCAAGAGTCACTGTTCCCCGGCTACACTAGGCAGTAGGTCCCGGGGAGGAATAATGCCCATGGAAGTAGGAGCTACTACTTCCAAAGGGGCAAGTCAGCGGGAGAAGCCAGTTGGCCTATCCGGCCAAGAGTCACTGTTCCCCGGCCACACTAGGCAGTAGGTCCCGGGGAGGAATAATGCCCATGGAAGTAGGAGCTACTACTTCCAAAGGGGCAAGTCAGCGGGAGAAGCCAGTTGGCCTATCCGGCCTAGAGTCACTGTTCCCCGGCCACATTTGGCAGTAGGTCCCTGGGAGGAATAATGCCCATGGAAGTAGGAGCTACTACCTCCAAAGGGTGAAGACACTTGGCTCTAAGTGCCCGAGAGGTGTAATGCCCTTGGAAGTAAGAGCTCCTACTTCCAAAGGGGCAAGTCAGCGGGAGAAGCCAGTTGGCCTATCCGGCCAAGAGTCACTGTTCCCCGGCTACACTAGGCAGTAGGTCCCGGGGAGGAATAATGCCCATGGAAGTAGGAGCTACTACTTCCAAAGGGGCAAGTCAGCGGGAGAAGCCAGTTGGCCTATCCGGCCAAGAGTCACTGTTCCCCGGCCACACTTGGCAGTAGGTCCCGGGGAGGAATAATGCCCATGGAAGTAGGAGCTACTACTTCCAAAGGGGCAAGTCAGCGGGAGAAGCCAGTTGGCCTATCCGGCCTAGAGTCACTGTTCCCCGGCCACATTTGGCAGTAGGTCCCGGGGAGGAATAATGCCCATGGAAGTAGGAGCTACTACCTTCAAAGGGTGAAGACACTTGGCTCTAAGACCCCGAGAGGTATAATGCCCATGGAAGTAAGAGCTCCTACTTCCAAAGGGGCAAGTCAGCGGGAGCAGCCAGTTGGCCTATCCGGCCAAGGGTCACTGTTCCCCGGCCACACTTGGCAGTAGGTCCCGGGGAGGAATAATGCCCATGGAAGTAGGAGCCTCTACTTCCAAAGGGGCAAGTCAGCGGGAGCAGCCAGTTGGCCTATCCGGCCAAGGGTCACTGTTCCCCGGCCACACTTGGCAGTAGGTCCCGGGGAGGAATAATGCCCATGGAAGTAAGAGCTCCTACTTCCAAAGGGGCAAGTCAGCGGGAGAAGCCAGTTGGCCTATCCGGCCAAGAGTCACTGTTCCCCGGCCACACTTGGCAGTAGGTCCCGAGGAGGAATAATGCCCATGGAAGTAAGAGCTCCTACTTCCAAAGGGGCAAGTCAGCGGGAGAAGCCAGTTGGCCTATCCGGCCAAGAGTCACTGTTCCCCGGCCACACTTGGCAGTAGGTCCCGGGGAGGAATAATGCCCATGGAAGTAGGAGCTACTACCTCCAAAGGGTGAAGACACTTGGCTCTAAGTGCCCGAGAGGTATAATGCCCATGGAAGTAAGAGCTCCTACTTCCAAAGGGGCAAGTCAGCGGGAGCAGCCAGTTGGCCTATCCGGCCAAGGGTCACTGTTCCCCGGCCACACTTGGCAGTAGGTCCCGGGGAGGAATAATGCCCATGGAAGTAGGAGCCTCTACTTCCAAAGGGGCAAGTCAGCGGGAGCAGCCAGTTGGCCTATCCGGCCAAGGGTCACTGTTCCCCGGCCACACTTGGCAGTAGGTCCCGGGGAGGAATAATGCCCATGGAAGTAAGAGCTCCTACTTCCAAAGGGGCAAGTCAGCGGGAGAAGCCAGTTGGCCTATCCGGCCAAGAGTCACTGTTCCCCGGCCACACTTGGCAGTAGGTCCCGAGGAGGAATAATGCCCATGGAAGTAAGAGCTCCTACTTCCAAAGGGGCAAGTCAGCGGGAGAAGCCAGTTGGCCTATCCGGCCAAGAGTCACTGTTCCCCGGCCACACTTGGCAGTAGGTCCCGGGGAGGAATAATGCCCATGGAAGTAGGAGCTACTACCTCCAAAGGGTGAAGACACTTGGCTCTAAGTGCCCGAGAGGTATAATGCCCATGGAAGTAAGAGCTCCTACTTCCAAAGGGGCAAGTCAGCGGGAGCAGCCAGTTGGCCTATCCGGCCAAGGGTCACTGTTCCCCGGCCACACTTGGCAGTAGGTCCCGGGGAGGAATAATGCCCATGGAAGTAGGAGCCTCTACTTCCAAAGGGGCAAGTCAGCGGGAGCAGCCAGTTGGCCTATCCGGCCAAGGGTCACTGTTCCCCGGCCACACTTGGCAGTAGGTCCCGGGGAGGAATAATGCCCATGGAAGTAGGAGCTACTACTTCCAAAGGGGCAAGTCAGCGGGAGAAGCCACTTGGCCTATCCGGCAAAGGGTCACTGTTCCCCGGCCACACTTGGCAGTAGGTCCCGGGGAGGAATAATGCCCTTGGAAGTAGGAGCTACTACCTTCAAAGGGTGAAGACACTTGGCTCTAAGTCCCCGAGAGGTATAATGCCCATGGAAGTAAGAGCTACTACTTCCAAAGGGGCAAGTCAGCGGGAGAAGCCACTTGGCCTATCCGGCCAAGGGTCACTGTTCCCCGGCCACACTTGGCAGTAGGTCCCGGGGAGGACTAATGCCCATGGAAGTAGGAGCTACTACTTCCAAAGGGGCAAGTCAGCGGGAGAAGCCACTTGGCCTATCCGGCCAAGGGTCACTGTTCCCCGGCCACACTTGGCAGTAGGTCCCGGGGAGGAATAATGCCCATGGAAGTAGGAGCTACTACTTCCAAAG
>NW_027285235.1:55000-82500 GCF_040894005.1 Engystomops pustulosus | reverse complement strand
AACAAGCCCATGGAAGTAGGAGCTCCGACTTCCAAAGTGATGACGTCAGCGGGAGCAGCCGCTCGGCCGTATCCGGCGGCATGTCACTGTTCCCCGGCCAGACTTGGCGGCAAGTCCCGGGGACGAACAAGCCCATGGAAGTAGGGGCTCAGCGGGAGCAGCCAGTTGGCCTATCCGGCCACATGTCACTGTCCCCCGGCCAGACTTGGCGGCAAGTCCCGGGGAGGAACAAGCCCATGGAAGTAGGAGCTCCTACTTCCAAAGTGATGACGTCAGCGGGAGCAGCCGCTCGGCCGTATCCGGAAGCATGTCACTGTTCCCCGGCCAGACTTGGCGGCAAGTCCCGGGGACGAACAAGCCCATGGAAGTAGGGGCTCAGCGGGAGCAGCCAGTTGGCCTATCCGGCCACATGTCACTGTCCCCCGGCCAGACTTGGCGGCAAGTCCCGGGGAGGAACAAGCCCATGGAAGTAGGAGCTCCTACTTCCAAAGCGATGACGTCAGCGGGAGCAGCCGCTCGGCCGTATCCGGCCGCATGTCACTGTTCCCCGGCCAGACTTGGCTGTAGGTCCCGGAGAGGAATAATGCCCATGGAAGTAAGAGCTCCTACCTCCAAAGGGGCAAGTCAGCGGGAGAAGCCACTTGGCCTATCCGGCCACATGTCACTGTCCCCCGGCCAAGCTTGGCTGTAGGTCCCGGGGAGGAATAATGCCCATGGAAGTAGGAGCTCCTACTTCCAAAGGGGCAAGTCAGCGGAAGAAGCCACTAGTTCTATCCGGCCAAGAGTCACTGTTCCCCGGCCTTACTTGGCAGTAGGTCCCGGGGAGGAATAATGCCCATGGAAGTAGGAGCTCCTACTTCCAAAGGGGCAAGTCAGCGGGAGAAGCCACTTGGCCTATCCGGCCAAGAGTCACTGTTCCCCGGCCACTCTTGGCAGTAGGTCCCGGGGAGGAATAATGCCCATGGAAGTAGGAGCTCCTACTTCCAAAGGGGCAAGTCAGCGGGAGAAGCCACTTGGCCTATCCGGCCAAGACACACTGTTCCCCGGCCACACTTGGCAATAGGTCCCGGGGAGGAATAATGCCCATGGAAGTAGGAGCTCCTACTTCCAAAGGGGCAAGTCAGCGGGAGAAGCCACTAGTTCTATCCGGCCAAGAGTCACTGTTCCCCGGCTACACTTGGCAGTAGGTCCCGGGGAGGAATAATGCCCATGGAAGTAGGAGCTACTACCTCCAAAGGGTGAAGACACTTGGCTCTAAGTCCCCGAGAGGTATACTGCCCATGGGAGTAAGAGCTCCTACTTCCAAAGGGGCAAGTCAGCGGGAGAAGCCACTTGGCCTACCCGGCCAAGAGTCACTGTTCCCCGGCCACACTTGGCAGTAGGTCCCGGGGAGGAATAATGCCCATGGAAGTAGGAGCTCCTACTTCCAAAGGGGCAAGTCAGCGGGAGAAGCCACTTGGCCTACCCGGCCAAGAGTCACTGTTCCCCGGCCACACTTGGCAGTAGGTCCTGGGGAGGAATAATGCCCATGGAAGTAGGAGCTCCTACTTCCAAAGGGGCAAGTCAGCGGGAGAAGCCACTTGGCCTATCCGGCCACATGTCACTGTCCCCCGGCCACACTTGGCTGTAGGTCCCGGGGAGGAATAATGCCCATGGAAGTAGGAGCTCCTACTTCCAAAGGGGCAAGTCAGCGGAAGAAGCCACTAGTTCTATCCGGCCAAGAGTCACTGTTCCCCGGCCTTACTTGGCAGTAGGTCCCGGGGAGGAATAATGCCCATGGAAGTAGGAGCTCCTACTTCCAAAGGGGCAAGTCAGCGGGAGAAGCCACTTGGCCTATCCGGCCAAGAGTCACTGTTCCCCGGCCACACTTGGCAATAGGTCCCGGGGTGGAATAATGCCCATGGAAGTAGGAGCTCCTACTTCCAAAGGGGCAAGTCAGCGGGAGCAGCCACTTGGCCTATCCGGCCAAGTGTCACTGTTCCCCGGCCACACTTGGCTGTAGGTCCCGGAGAGGAATAATGCCCATGGAAGTAAGAGCTCCTACCTCCAAAGGGTGAAGACACTTGGCTCTAAGTCCCCGAGAGGTATACTGCCCATGGAAGTGAGAGCTCCTACTTCCAAAGGGGCAAGTCAGCGGGAGAAGCCACTTGGCCTATCCGGCCAAGAGTCACTGTCCCCCGGCCACACTTGGCAGTAGGTCCCGGGGAGGAATAATGCCCATGGAAGTAAGAGCTCCTACTTCCAAAGGGGCAAGTCAGCGGGAGAAGCCACTTGGCCTATCCGGCCACATGTCACTGTCCCCCGGCCACACTTGGCAGTAGGTCCCGGGGAGGAATAATGCCCATGGAAGTAAGAGCTCCTACTTCCAAAGGGGCAAGTCAGCGGGAGCAGCCACTTGGCCTATCCGGCCAAGAGTCACTGTTCCCCGGCCACACTTGGCAGTAGGTCCCGGGGAGGAATAATGCCCATGGAAGTAGGAGCTCCTACTTCCAAAGGGGCAAGTCAGCGGGAGCAGCCACTTGGCCTATCCGTCCAAGAGTCACTGTTCCCCGGCCACACTTGGCTGTAGGTCCCGGGGAGGAATAATGCCCATGGAAGTAAGAGCTCCTACTTCCAAAGGGGCAAGTCAGCGGGAGAAGCCACTTGGCCTATCCGGCCACATGTCACTGTCCCCCGGCCACACTTGGCAGTAGGTCCCGGGGAGGAATAATGCCCATGGAAGTAGGAGCTACTACCTCCAAAGGGTGAAGACACTTGGCTCTAAGTCCTCGAGAGGTATACTGCCCATGGAAGTAAGAGCTCCTACTTCCATAGGGGCAAGTCAGCGGGAGAAGCCACTTGGCCTATCCGGCCACATGTCACTGTCCCCCGGCCAAGCTTGGCTGTAGGTCCCGGGGAGGAATAATGCCCATGGAAGTAGGAGCTCCTACTTCCAAAGGGGCAAGTCAGCGGAAGAAGCCACTAGTTCTATCCGGCCAAGAGTCACTGTTCCCCGGCCACACTTGGCAGTAGGTCCCGGGGAGGAATAATGCCCATGGAAGTAGGAGCTCCTACTTCCAAAGGGGCAAGTCAGCGGGAGAAGCCACTTGGCCTACCCAGGCAAGAGTCACTGTTCCCCGGCCACACTTGGCAGTAGGTCCCGGGGAGGAATAATGCCCATGGAAGTAGGAGCTCCTACTTCCAAAGGGGCAAGTCAGCGGGAGAAGCCACTTGGCCTATCCGGCCAAGAGTCACTATTCCCCGGCCACACTTGGCAGTAGGTCCCGGGGAGGAATAATGACCATGGAAGTAAGAGCTCCTACTTCCAAAGGGGCAAGTCAGCGGGAGAAGCCACTTGGCCTATCCGGCCAAGAGTCACTGTTCCCCGGCCACACTTGGCAGTAGGTCCCGGGGAGGAATAATGCCCATGGAAGTAAGAGCTCCTACTTCCATAGGGGCAAGTCAGCGGGAGAAGCCACTTGGCCTATCCGGCCAAGAGTCACTCTTCCCCGGCTACACTTGGCAGTAGGTCCCGGGGAGGAATAATGACCATGGAAGTAAGAGCTCCTACTTCCAAAGGGGCAAGTCAGCGGGAGAAGCCACTTGGCCTATCCGGCCAAGAGTCACTGTTCCCCGGCCACACTTGGCAGTAGGTCCCGGGGAGGAATAATGCCCATGGAAGTAAGAGCTCCTACTTCCAAAGGGGCAAGTCAGCGGGAGAAGCCACTTGGCCTATCCGGCCAAGAGTCACTGTTCCCCGGCCACACTTGGCAGTAGGTCCCGGGGAGGAATAATGCCCATGGAAGTAGGAGCTCCTACTTCCAAAGGGGCAAGTCAGCGGGAGAAGCCACTTGGCCTATCCGGCAAAGAGTCACTGTTCCCCGGCTACACTTGGCAGTAGGTCCCGGGGAGGAATAATGACCATGGAAGTAAGAGCTCCTACTTCCAAAGGGGCAAGTCAGCGGGAGAAGCCACTTGGCCTATCCGGCCAAGAGTCACTGTTCCCCGGCCACACTTGGCAGTAGGTCCCGGGGAGGAATAATGCCCATGGAAGTAAGAGCTCCTACTTCCAAAGGGGCAAGTCAGCGGGAGAAGCCACTTGGCCTATCCGGCCAAGAGTCACTGTTCCCCGGCCACACTTGGCAGTAGGTCCCGGGGAGGAATAATGCCCATGGAAGTAGGAGCTCCTACTTCCAAAGGGGCAAGTCAGCGGGAGAAGCCACTTGGCCTATCCGGCCAGGAGTCACTGTTCCCCGGCCACTCTTGGCTGTAGGTCCCGGGGAGGAATAATGCCCATGGAAGTAAGAGCTCCTACTTCCAAAGGGGCAAGTCAGCGGGAGAAGCCACTTGGCCTATCCGGCCACATGTCACTGTCCCCCGGCCACACTTGGCAGTAGGTCCCGGGGAGGAATAATGCCCATGGAAGTAGGAGCTACTACCTCCAAAGGGTGAAGACACTTGGCTCTAAGTCCTCGAGAGGTATACTGCCCATGGAAGTAAGAGCTCCTACTTCCATAGGGGCAAGTCAGCGGGAGAAGCCACTTGGCCTATCCGGCCACATGTCACTGTCCCCCGGCCAAGCTTGGCTGTAGGTCCCGGGGAGGAATAATGCCCATGGAAGTAGGAGCTCCTACTTCCAAAGGGGCAAGTCAGCGGAAGAAGCCACTAGTTCTATCCGGCCAAGAGTCACTGTTCCCCGGCCACACTTGGCAGTAGGTCCCGGGGAGGAATAATGCCCATGGAAGTAGGAGCTCCTACTTCCAAAGGGGCAAGTCAGCGGGAGAAGCCACTTGGCCTACCCAGGCAAGAGTCACTGTTCCCCGGCCACACTTGGCAGTAGGTCCCGGGGAGGAATAATGCCCATGGAAGTAGGAGCTCCTACTTCCAAAGGGGCAAGTCAGCGGGAGAAGCCACTTGGCCTATCCGGCCAAGAGTCACTGTTCCCCGGCCACACTTGGCAGTAGGTCCCGGGGAGGAATAATGACCATGGAAGTAAGAGCTCCTACTTCCAAAGGGGCAAGTCAGCGGGAGAAGCCACTTGGCCTATCCGGCCAAGAGTCACTGTTCCCCGGCCACACTTGGCAGTAGGTCCCGGGGAGGAATAATGCCCATGGAAGTAAGAGCTCCTACTTCCATAGGGGCAAGTCAGCGGGAGAAGCCACTTGGCCTATCCGGCCAAGAGTCACTCTTCCCCGGCTACACTTGGCAGTAGGTCCCGGGGAGGAATAATGACCATGGAAGTAAGAGCTCCTACTTCCAAAGGGGCAAGTCAGCGGGAGAAGCCACTTGGCCTACCCGGCCAAGAGTCACTGTTCCCCGGCCACACTTGGCAGTAGGTCCCGGGGAGGAATAATGCCCATGGAAGTAAGAGCTCCTACTTCCAAAGGGGCAAGTCAGCGGGAGAAGCCACTTGGCCTATCCGGCCAAGAGTCACTGTTCCCCGGCCACACTTGGCAGTAGGTCCCGGGGAGGAATAATGCCCATGGAAGTAGGAGCTCCTACTTCCAAAGGGGCAAGTCAGCGGGAGAAGCCACTTGGCCTATCCGGCAAAGAGTCACTGTTCCCCGGCTACACTTGGCAGTAGGTCCCGGGGAGGAATAATGACCATGGAAGTAAGAGCTCCTACTTCCAAAGGGGCAAGTCAGCGGGAGAAGCCACTTGGCCTATCCGGCCAAGAGTCACTGTTCCCCGGCCACACTTGGCAGTAGGTCCCGGGGAGGAATAATGCCCATGGAAGTAAGAGCTCCTACTTCCAAAGGGGCAAGTCAGCGGGAGAAGCCACTTGGCCTATCCGGCCAAGAGTCACTGTTCCCCGGCCACACTTGGCAGTAGGTCCCGGGGAGGAATAATGCCCATGGAAGTAGGAGCTCCTACTTCCAAAGGGGCAAGTCAGCGGGAGAAGCCACTTGGCCTATCCGGCCAGGAGTCACTGTTCCCCGGCCACTCTTGGCTGTAGGTCCCGGGGAGGAATAATGCCCATGGAAGTAGGAGCTACTACCTCCAAAGGGGCAAGTCAGCGGGAGAAGCCACTTGGCCTATCCGGCCAAGAGTCACTGTTCCCCGGCCACACTTGGCAGTATGTCCCGGGGAGGAATAATGCCCATGGAAGTAGGAGCTACTACCTCCAAAGGGTGAAGACACTTGGCTCTAAGTCCCCGAGAGGTATACTGCCCATGGAAGTAAGAGCTCCTACTTCCATAGGGGCAAGTCAGCGGGAGAAGCCACTTGGCCTAACCGGCCAAGAGTCACTGTTCCCCGGCCACACTTGGCCGTAGGTCCCGGGGAGGAATAATGCCCATGGAAGTAGGAGCTCCTACTTCCAAAGGGGCAAGTCAGCGGGAGAAGCCACTCGGCCTATCCGGCCAAGAGTCACTGTTCCCCGGCCACACTTGGCAGTAGGTCCCGGGGAGGAATAATGCCCATGGAAGTAGGAGCTACTACTTCCAAAGGGGCAAGTCAGCGGGAGAAGCCACTTGGCCTATCCGGCCACATGTCACTGTTCCCCGGCCACACTTGGCAGTAGGTCCCGGGGAGGAATAATGCCCATGGAAGTAGGAGCTCCTACTTCCAAAGGGGCAAGTCAGCGGGAGAAGCCACTTGGCCTATCCGGCCAAGAGTCACTGTTCCCCGGCCACACTTGGCAGTAGGTCCCGGGGAGGAATAATGCCCATGGAAGTAGGAGCTCCTACTTCCAAAGGGGCAAGTCAGCGGGAGAAGCCACTAGTTCTATCCGGCCAAGAGTCACTGTTCCCCGGCCACACTTGGCAGTAGGTCCCGGGGAGGAATAATGCCCATGGAAGTAGGAGCTCACTTGGCTCTAAGTCTTCGAGAGGTATAATGCCCATGGAAGTAAGAGCTCCTACTTCCAAAGGGGCAAGTCAGCGGGAGAAGCCACTTCGCCTACCCGGCCAAGTGTCACTGTCCCCCGGCCAGACTTGGCGGCAAGTCCCGGGGAGGAATAATGCCCATGGAAGTAGGAGCTCCTACTTCCAAAGGGGCAAGTCAGCGGGAGAAGCCACTTCGCCTACCCGGCCAAGTGTCACTGTCCCCCGGCCAGACTTGGCGGCAAGTCCCGGGGAGGAATAATGCCCATGGAAGTAGGAGCTCCTACTTCCAAAGGGGCAAGTCAGCGGGAGAAGCCACTTCGCCTACCCGGCCAAGTGTCACTGTCCCCCGGCCAGACTTGGCGGCAAGTCCCGGGGAGGAATAATGCCCATGGAAGTAGGAGCTCACTTGGCTCTAAGTCTTCGAGAGGTATAATGCCCATGGAAGTAAGAGCTCCTACTTCCAAAGGGGCAAGTCAGCGGGAGAAGCCACTTCGCCTACCCGGCCAAGTGTCACTGTCCCCCGGCCAGACTTGGCGGCAAGTCCCGGGGAGGAATAATGCCCATGGAAGTAGGAGCTCCTACTTCCAAAGGGGCAAGTCAGCGGGAGAAGCCACTTCGCCTACCCGGCCAAGTGTCACTGTCCCCCGGCCAGACTTGGCGGCAAGTCCCGGGGAGGAATAATGCCCATGGAAGTAGGAGCTCCTACTTCCAAAGGGGCAAGTCAGCGGGAGAAGCCACTTCGCCTACCCGGCCAAGTGTCACTGTCCCCCGGCCAGACTTGGCGGCAAGTCCCGGGGAGGAATAATGCCCATGGAAGTAGGAGCTCCTACTTCCAAAGGGGCAAGTCAGCGGGAGAAGCCACTTCGCCTACCCGGCCAAGTGTCACTGTCCCCCGGCCAGACTTGGCGGCAAGTCCCGGGGAGGAATAATGCCCATGGAAGTAGGAGCTCACTTGGCTCTAAGTCTTCGAGAGGTATAATGCCCATGGAAGTAAGAGCTCCTACTTCCAAAGGGGCAAGTCAGCGGGAGAAGCCACTTCGCCTACCCGGCCAAGTGTCACTGTCCCCCGGCCAGACTTGGCGGGAAGTCCCGGGGAGGAATAATGCCCATGGAAGTAGGAGCTCCTACTTCCAAAGGGGCAAGTCAGCGGGAGAAGCCACTTCGCCTACCCGGCCAAGTGTCACTGTCCCCCGGCCAGACTTGGCGGCAAGTCCCGGGGAGGAATAATGCCCATGGAAGTAGGAGCTCCTACTTCCAAAGGGGCAAGTCAGCGGGAGAAGCCACTTCGCCTACCCGGCCAAGTGTCACTGTCCCCCGGCCAGACTTGGCGGCAAGTCCCGGGGAGGAATAATGCCCATGGAAGTAGGAGCTCACTTGGCTCTAAGTCTTCGAGAGGTATAATGCCCATGGAAGTAAGAGCTCCTACTTCCAAAGGGGCAAGTCAGCGGGAGAAGCCACTTCGCCTACCCGGCCAAGTGTCACTGTCCCCCGGCCAGACTTGGCGGCAAGTCCCGGGGAGGAATAATGCCCATGGAAGTAGGAGCTCCTACTTCCAAAGGGGCAAGTCAGCGGGAGAAGCCACTTCGCCTACCCGGCCAAGTGTCACTGTCCCCCGGCCAGACTTGGCGGCAAGTCCCGGGGAGGAATAATGCCCATGGAAGTAGGAGCTCCTACTTCCAAAGGGGCAAGTCAGCGGGAGAAGCCACTTCGCCTACCCGGCCAAGTGTCACTGTCCCCCGGCCAGACTTGGCGGCAAGTCCCGGGGAGGAATAATGCCCATGGAAGTAGGAGCTCACTTGGCTCTAAGTCTTCGAGAGGTATAATGCCCATGGAAGTAAGAGCTCCTACTTCCAAAGGGGCAAGTCAGCGGGAGAAGCCACTTCGCCTACCCGGCCAAGTGTCACTGTCCCCCGGCCAGACTTGGCGGCAAGTCCCGGGGAGGAATAATGCCCCATGGAGCTCGGGCAGACTAGAAGTAACCTCGTCTGCCCGCTGGAGGGCGCCCTTCCCGGAGCGGAGGGGACCCCCTTGGCCACAAAGTGCAAGCCGAGTTTGGAGCTCGAAACCCGGCCACGCTTGGTCGTAGGTCCCGGTGAGGAACATGGCCATGGAAGTCGGAGCTCAAACCTCCAAATTGACCTCAGCGGGAGCACTTGCTGAGGCTGCCCGGGCATGGGTTACTGTTCCCCGGGCACACTTGGTCGTAGGTCCAAGTGTGGAACGTGTCCATGGAAGTTGAAGTGAAGAGAACCGCGAAAGGGAGTTTTTGCGCGAAGCCGCGGCCGAGGAGGGCTCACCGATCCCGGCGTGATTTCTGCCAGGCCCGGTACCCAAACCGAACTCCGCATGGTGGCTGGATCCGCGACCCTGGAACCCTGGGCCGGGAGCCTAGGGGCGAGAGGGGCCCCATGGAGCTCGGGCAGACTAGAAGTACCCTCGTCTGCCCGCTGGAGGGCGCCCTTCCCGGAGCGGAGGGGACCCCCCAAGCGACCAAGTGCAAGCCGAGTTTGGAGCTCGAAACCCGGCCACACTTGGTAGTATGTCCCGGTGAGGAACATGCCCATGGAAGTAAGAGCTCAGCGGGAGCAGCCACTCAGGCTACACGGGAACGTGTCACTGTCCCCCGGCCAAGACTTGGCGGCAAGTCCCGGGGAGGAATAGTTCCCATGGAAGTAGCTCAGCGGGAGCAGCCACTCAGGCTACCCGGGAATGTGTCACTGTCCCCCGGCCAGACTTGGCGGCAGGTCCCGGGGAGGAATAGTGCTCATGGAAGTAGCTCAGCGGGAGCAGCCACTCAGGCTACCCGGGAATGTGTCACTGTCCCTCGGCCACACTTGGTCGTTGATTCCTGATGAGGAACATGCCCATGGAACTAAAGAGTGCAGCGGGAGCAGCCGCTCAGGCTACCCGGGAATGTGTCACTGTCCCCCGGCCAGACTTGGCGGCAGGTCCCGGGGAGGAATAGTGCCCATGGAAGTCGGAGCTCCAACCTCCAAGTTGACCTCAGCGGGAGCAGCCGCTGAGGCTACCCGGGCATGGGTGACTGTTCCCCGGCCACACTTGGTCGGAGGTCCCGGTGTGGAACATGCCCATGGAAGTTGAAGGGAAGAGAACCGCGAAAGGGAGTTTGGAGGCTGAGCCGCGGCCGAGGAGGTCTCACCGATCCCGGCGTGATTCCAGCCAGGCCCGGTACCCTATACCGAACTCGACAGGGTGGCTGTATCCGGGACCCTGGAACCCTGGGCGGGGAGCCTAGGGGCGAGAGGGGCCCCATGGAGCTCGGGCAGACTAGAAGTACCCTCGTCTGCCCGCTGGAGGGCGCCCTTCCCGGAGCGGAGGGGACCCCCCAAGCGACCAAGTGCAAGCCGAGTTTGGAGCTCGAAACCCGGCCACACTTGGTAGTATGTCCCGGTGAGGAACATGCCCATGGAAGTAAGAGCTCAGCGGGAGCAGCCACTCAGGCTACACGGGAATGTGTCACTGTCCCCCGGCCAGACTTGGCGGCAGGTCCCGGGGAGGAATAGTGCCCATGGAAGTAGCCCAGCGGGAGCAGCCGCTCAGGCTACCCGGGAATGTGTCACTGTCCCCCGGCCAGACTTGGCGGCAGGTCCCGGGGAGGAATAGTGCTCATGGAAGTAGCTCAGCGGGAGCAGCCACTCAGGCTAACCGGGAATGTGTCACTGTCCCTGGGCCACACTTGGTCGTTGGTTCCTGATGAGGAACATGCCCATGGAAGTAAGAGTTCAGAGGGAGCAGCCGCTCAGGGCTACCCGGGAATGTGTCACTGTCCCCCGGCCAGACTTGGCGGCAGGTCCCGGGGAGGGATAGTGCCCATGGAAGTCGGAGCTCCAACCTCCAAGTTGACCTCAGCGGGAGCAGCCGCTGAGGCTACCCGGGCATGGGTGACTGTTCCCCGGCCACACTTGGTCGGAGGTCCCGGTGTGGAACATGCCCATGGAAGTTGAAGGGAAGAGAACCGCGAAAGGGAGTTTGGAGGCTGAGCCGCGGCCGAGGAGGTCTCACCGATCCCGGCGTGATTCCAGCCAGGCCCGGTACCCTATACCGAACTCGGCAGGGTGGCTTTATCCGGGACCCTGGAACCCTGGGCGGGGAGCCTAGGGGCGAGAGGGGCCCCATGGAGCTCGGGCAGACTAGAAGTACCCTCGTCTGCCCGCTGGAGGGCGCCCTTCCCGGAGCGGAGGGGACCCCCCAAGCGACCAAGTGCAAGCCGAGTTTGGAGCTCGAAACCCGGCCACACTTGGTAGTTGGTCCCGGTGAGGAACATGCCCATGGAAGTAAGAGCTCAGCGGGAGCAGCCACTCAGGCTACCCGGGAATGTGTCACTGTCCCCCGGCCAAGACTTGGCGGCAAGTCCCGGGGAGGAATAGTGCCCATGGAAGTAGCTCAGCGGGAGCAGCCACTCAGGCTACCCGGGAATGTGTCACTGTCCCCCGGCCAGACTTGGCGGCAGGTCCCGGGGAGGAATAGTGCTCATGGAAGTAGCTCAGCGGGAGCAGCTGCTGAGGCTACCCGGGAATGTGTCACTGTCCCTGGGCCACACTTGGTCGTTGGTTCCTGATGAGGAACATGCCCATGGAAGTAAGAGTTCAGCGGGAGAAGCCGCTCAGGCTACCCGGGAATGTGTCACTGTCCCTCGGCCAGACTTGGCGGCAGGTCCCGGGGAGGAATAGTGCCCATGGAAGTCGGAGCTCCAACCTCCAAGTTGACCTAAGCGGGAGCAGCCGCTGAGGCTACCCGGGCATGGGTGACTGTTCCCCGGCCACACTTGGTCGGAGGTCCCGGTGTGGAACATGCCCATGGAAGTTGAAGGGAAGAGAACCGCGAAAGGGAGTTTGGAGGCTGAGCCGCGGCCGAGGAGGTCTCACCGATCCCGGCGTGATTCCAGCCAGGCCCGGTACCCTATACCGAACTCTACAGGGTGGCTGTATCCGGGACCCTGGAACCCTGGGCGGGGAGCCTAGGGGCGAGAGGGGCCCCATGGAGCTCGGGCAGACTAGAAGTACCCTCGTCTGCCCGCTGGAGGGCGCCCTTCCCGGAGCGGAGGGGACCCCCAAGCGACCAAGTGCAAGCCGAGTTTGGAGCTCGAAACCCGGCCACACTTGGTAGTATGTCCCGGTGAGGAACATGCCCATGGAAGTAAGAGCTCAGCGGGAGCAGCCACTCAGGCTACCCGGGAATGTGTCACTGTCCCCCGGCCAAGACTTGGCGGCAAGTCCCGGGGAGGAATAGTGCCCATGGAAGTAGCTCAGCGGGAGCAGCCGCTCAGGCTACCCGGGAATGTGTCACTGTCCCCCGGCCAGACTTGGCGGCAGGTCCCGGGGAGGAATAGTGCTCATGGAAGTAGCTCAGCGGGAGCAGCTGCTGAGGCTACCCGGGAATGTGTCACTGTCCCTGGGCCACACTTGGTCGTTGGTTCCTGATGAGGAACATGCCCATGGAAGTAAGAGTTCAGCGGGAGCAGCCGCTCAGGGCTACCCGGGAATGTGTCACTGTCCCCCGGCCAGACTTGGCGGCAGGTCCCGGGGAGGAATAGTGCCCATGGAAGTCGGAGCTCCAGCCTCCAAGTTGACCTCAGCGGGAGCAGCCGCTGAGGCTACCCGGGCATGGGTGACTGTTCCCCGGCCACACTTGGTCGGAGGTCCCGGTGTGGAACATGCCCATGGAAGTTGAAGGGAAGAGAACCGCGAAAGGGAGTTTGGAGGCTGAGCCGCGGCCGAGGAGGTCTCACCGATCCCGGCGTGATTCCAGCCAGGCCCGGTACCCTATACCGAACTCGACAGGGTGGCTGTATCCGGGACCCTGGAACCCTGGGCGGGGAGCCTAGGGGCGAGAGGGGCCCCATGGAGCTCGGGCAGACTAGAAGTACCCTCGTCTGCCCGCTGGAGGGCGCCCTTCCCGGAGCGGAGGGGACCCCCCAAGCGACCAAGTGCAAGCCGAGTTTGGAGCTCGAAACCCGGCCACACTTGGTAGTATGTCCCGGTGAGGAACATGCCCATGGAAGTAAGAGCTCAGCGGGAGCAGCCACTCAGGCTACCCGGGAATGTGTCACTGTCCCCCGGCCAAGACTTGGCGGCAAGTCCCGGGGAGGAATAGTTCCCATGGAAGTAGCTCAGCGGGAGCAGCTGCTGAGGCTACCCGGGAATGTGTCACTGTCCCCCGGCCAGACTTGGCGGCAGGTCCCGGGGAGGAATAGTGCTCATGGAAGTAGCTCAGCGGGAGCAGCTGCTGAGGCTACCCGGGAATGTGTCACTGTCCCTGGGCCACACTTGGTCGTTGGTTCCTGATGAGGAACATGCCCATGGAAGTAAGAGTTCAGCGGGAGAAGCCGCTCAAGCTACCCGGGAATGTGTCACTGTCCCCCGGCCAGACTTGGCGGCAGGTCCCGGGGAGGAACAGTGCCCATGGAAGTCGGAGCTCCAACCTCCAAGTTGACCTCAGCGGGAGCACTTGCTGAGGCTACCCGGGCATGGGCGACTGTTCCCCGGCCACACTTGGTCGGAGGTCCCGGTGTGGAACATGCCCATGGAAGTTGAAGGGAAGAGAACCGCGAAAGGGAGTTTGGAGGCTGAGCCGCGGCCGAGGAGGTCTCACCGATCCCGGCGTGATTCCAGCCAGGCCCGGTACCCTATACCGAACTCGACAGGGTGGCTGTATCCGGGACCCTGGAACCCTGGGCGGGGAGCCTAGGGGCGAGAGGGGCCCCATGGAGCTCGGGCAGACTAGAAGTACCCTCGTCTGCCCGCTGGAGGGCGCCCTTCCCGGAGCGGAGGGGACCCCCCAAGCGACCAAGTGCAAGCCGAGTTTGGAGCTCGAAACCCGGCCACACTTGGTAGTTGGTCCCGGTGAGGAACATGCCCATGGAAGTAAGAGCTCAGCGGGAGCAGCCACTCAGGCTACCCGGCAATGTGTCACTGTCCCCCGGCCAAGACTTGGCGGCAAGTCCCGGGGAGGAATAGTGCCCATGGAAGTAGCTCAGCGGGAGCAGCTGCTGAGGCTACCCGGGAATGTGTCACTGTCCCCCGGCCAGACTTGGCGGCAGGTCCCGGGGAGGAATAGTGCTCATGGAAGTAGCTCAGCGGGAGCAGCTGCTGAGGCTACCCGGGAATGTGTCACTGTCCCTGGGCCACACTTGGTCGTTGGTTCCTGATGAGGAACATGCCCATGGAAGTAAGAGTTCAGCGGGAGAAGCCGCTCAAGCTACCCGGGAATGTGTCACTGTCCCCCGGCCAGACTTGGCGGCAGGTCCCGGGGAGGAACAGTGCCCATGGAAGTCGGAGCTCCAACCTCCAAGTTGACCTCAGCGGGAGCACTTGCTGAGGCTACCCGGGCATGGGCGACTGTTCCCCGGCCACACTTGGTCGGAGGTCCCGGTGTGGAACATGCCCATGGAAGTTGAAGGGAAGAGAACCGCGAAAGGGAGTCTGGAGGCTGAGCCGCGGCCGAGGAGGTCTCACCGATCCCGGCGTGATTCCAGCCAGGCCCGGTACCCTATACCGAACTCGACAGGGTGGCTGTATCCGGGACCCTGGAACCCTGGGCGGGGAGCCTAGGGGCGAGAGGGGCCCCATGGAGCTCGGGCAGACTAGAAGTACCCTCGTCTGCCCGCTGGAGGGCGCCCTTCCCGGAGCGGAGGGGACCCCCCAAGCGACCAAGTGCAAGCCGAGTTTGGAGCTCGAAACCCGGCCACACTTGGTAGTATGTCCCGGTGAGGAACATGCCCATGGAAGTAAGAGCTCAGCGGGAGCAGCCACTCAGGCTACCCGGGAATGTGTCACTGTCCCCCGGCCAAGACTTGGCGGCAAGTCCCGGGGAGGAATAGTTCCCATGGAAGTAGCTCAGCGGGAGCAGCTGCTGAGGCTACCCGGGAATGTGTCACTGTCCCCCGGCCAGACTTGGCGGCAGGTCCCGGGGAGGAATAGTGCTCATGGAAGTAGCTCAGCGGGAGCAGCTGCTGAGGCTACCCGGGAATGTGTCACTGTCCCTGGGCCACACTTGGTCGTTGGTTCCTGATGAGGAACATGCCCATGGAAGTAAGAGTTCAGCGGGAGAAGCCGCTCAAGCTACCCGGGAATGTGTCACTGTCCCCCGGCCAGACTTGGCGGCAGGTCCCGGGGAGGAACAGTGCCCATGGAAGTCGGAGCTCCAACCTCCAAGTTGACCTCAGCGGGAGCACTTGCTGAGGCTACCCGGGCATGGGCGACTGTTCCCCGGCCACACTTGGTCGGAGGTCCCGGTGTGGAACATGCCCATGGAAGTTGAAGGGAAGAGAACCGCGAAAGGGAGTTTGGAGGCTGAGCCGCGGCCGAGGAGGTCTCACCGATCCCGGCGTGATTCCAGCCAGGCCCGGTACCCTATACCGAACTCGACAGGGTGGCTGTATCCGGGACCCTGGAACCCTGGGCGGGGAGCCTAGGGGCGAGAGGGGCCCCATGGAGCTCGGGCAGACTAGAAGTACCCTCGTCTGCCCGCTGGAGGGCGCCCTTCCCGGAGCGGAGGGGACCCCCCAAGCGACCAAGTGCAAGCCGAGTTTGGAGCTCGAAACCCGGCCACACTTGGTAGTTGGTCCCGGTGAGGAACATGCCCATGGAAGTAAGAGCTCAGCGGGAGCAGCCACTCAGGCTACCCGGCAATGTGTCACTGTCCCCCGGCCAAGACTTGGCGGCAAGTCCCGGGGAGGAATAGTGCCCATGGAAGTAGCTCAGCGGGAGCAGCTGCTGAGGCTACCCGGGAATGTGTCACTGTCCCCCGGCCAGACTTGGCGGCAGGTCCCGGGGAGGAATAGTGCTCATGGAAGTAGCTCAGCGGGAGCAGCTGCTGAGGCTACCCGGGAATGTGTCACTGTCCCTGGGCCACACTTGGTCGTTGGTTCCTGATGAGGAACATGCCCATGGAAGTAAGAGTTCAGCGGGAGAAGCCGCTCAAGCTACCCGGGAATGTGTCACTGTCCCCCGGCCAGACTTGGCGGCAGGTCCCGGGGAGGAACAGTGCCCATGGAAGTCGGAGCTCCAACCTCCAAGTTGACCTCAGCGGGAGCACTTGCTGAGGCTACCCGGGCATGGGCGACTGTTCCCCGGCCACACTTGGTCGGAGGTCCCGGTGTGGAACATGCCCATGGAAGTTGAAGGGAAGAGAACCGCGAAAGGGAGTCTGGAGGCTGAGCCGCGGCCGAGGAGGTCTCACCGATCCCGGCGTGATTCCAGCCAGGCCCGGTACCCTATACCGAACTCGACAGGGTGGCTGTATCCGGGACCCTGGAACCCTGGGCGGGGAGCCTAGGGGCGAGAGGGGCCCCATGGAGCTCGGGCAGACTAGAAGTACCCTCGTCTGCCCGCTGGAGGGCGCCCTTCCCGGAGCGGAGGGGACCCCCCAAGCGACCAAGTGCAAGCCGAGTTTGGAGCTCGAAACCCGGCCACACTTGGTAGTATGTCCCGGTGAGGAACATGCCCATGGAAGTAAGAGCTCAGCGGGAGCAGCCACTCAGGCTACCCGGGAATGTGTCACTGTCCCCCGGCCAAGACTTGGCGGCAAGTCCCGGGGAGGAATAGTTCCCATGGAAGTAGCTCAGCGGGAGCAGCTGCTGAGGCTACCCGGGAATGTGTCACTGTCCCCCGGCCAGACTTGGCGGCAGGTCCCGGGGAGGAATAGTGCTCATGGAAGTAGCTCAGCGGGAGCAGCTGCTGAGGCTACCCGGGAATGTGTCACTGTCCCTGGGCCACACTTGGTCGTTGGTTCCTGATGAGGAACATGCCCATGGAAGTAAGAGTTCAGCGGGAGAAGCCGCTCAAGCTACCCGGGAATGTGTCACTGTCCCCCGGCCAGACTTGGCGGCAGGTCCCGGGGAGGAACAGTGCCCATGGAAGTCGGAGCTCCAACCTCCAAGTTGACCTCAGCGGGAGCACTTGCTGAGGCTACCCGGGCATGGGCGACTGTTCCCCGGCCACACTTGGTCGGAGGTCCCGGTGTGGAACATGCCCATGGAAGTTGAAGGGAAGAGAACCGCGAAAGGGAGTTTGGAGGCTGAGCCGCGGCCGAGGAGGTCTCACCGATCCCGGCGTGATTCCAGCCAGGCCCGGTACCCTATACCGAACTCGACAGGGTGGCTGTATCCGGGACCCTGGAACCCTGGGCGGGGAGCCTAGGGGCGAGAGGGGCCCCATGGAGCTCGGGCAGACTAGAAGTACCCTCGTCTGCCCGCTGGAGGGCGCCCTTCCCGGAGCGGAGGGGACCCCCCAAGCGACCAAGTGCAAGCCGAGTTTGGAGCTCGAAACCCGGCCACACTTGGTAGTATGTCCCGGTGAGGAACATGCCCATGGAAGTAAGAGCTCAGCGGGAGCAGCCACTCAGGCTACCCGGGAATGTGTCACTGTCCCCCGGCCAAGACTTGGCGGCAAGTCCCGGGGAGGAATAGTGCCCATGGAAGTAGCTCAGCGGGAGCAGCCACTCAGGCTACCCGGGAATGTGTCACTGTCCCTCGGCCACACTTGGTCGTAGGTCCCGGTGAGGAACATGCCCATGGAAGTCGGAGCTCCAACCTCCAACCGGGTGAAGCCTCCGAGAGCTAGCCGGGAATAGGGCGCCAATCCCGGCTACCGCCCTCCAGGCTTGCCCCGGTCGAAAGACCTACGTCCTCGCACCAGCACAAGCGCAAAAATTTTCTAAGTGTGGGAGAACCGAGGACCCGCCCGGTGGCACTCTGCCTCTCGCTGCCGCCCTCCTGGAAGCGTCCTCGGTCACTGTGTGTGCGGCAGATATCAGAGCTCCGGAAAGGTGAAAAAGAACCGGTAAGAGGGCGAATCCGGCAGCTCCGTGCCGGGCGAGGACCACCGCGAGCGGCGGGGACGTCAGACGGGAGACGCGCGGCGGACCTTCCGTCGGAGTGCCTGGGATTTTGACCTCGGAGAAGTTCGAAAAAATTATGCGGTCGGAGCTGTCTGCCCCGGCCGGGGAAGGCTCACCGCCGGCGGCTGCCAACCCCTGGCTTGCCCGCTGGATGCCCTTTCGGAGGCTGCTGAAAAAGAACTGTCAGGCGGGCACCTCTCGGAAGAACCGCAGACCAAAACGACCGGTAAAAATTTTGGGCGATCCGACACGTAGTGCACCTTCGGCGGCAGAGAAAAGCAGCAAAAATACCGGTCAGAGAAGGGGAGTTTTGGTCGACTCTGCCAGGTTTTTGCACTAAGTCAGATCCGTAATGCCAGCGGGACTGAGTCGCTTTTGCGTGCCGTGGTCCTGGAGGCCTGCTCGGACAGAGCGGTCCTTCGGGTCCCGCGGGAAGGGGCATTTCATGTTCCTCTGCGGGAGGTGATCCATTTTCTGCGGGAAATGGCGAGCCCCTTCGGCTACAAGAGTGTGTAGGTCCCGCTCAACAGTCTACGTCCTTAACCATCGGGGACTTTGTAGATTTTGCCCAAAATCGCTCTCCGCAGAACAGAGCGTGAGGTCTCCGCGGCGGAGGCCGGAAAAGGTGCGAGGTGAGCGGCATGGTATGACTGGGCTCGTGCCGCTCACTGCTACCCGGAGCGTGGCGCCCTCCGGGTAAAAAGCTAGCCGGGGCGAGTAGGTGGGTTGACGGGCGCATAAGCAACGCCGTCCCCGCCGTACAAGGTGCCGGTGGCCTGGCGAACCACCGGCGTAAGGCTAGCCAGGGCGTACCGCGGGGCAGAGGGCGCATAAGCCACGCTCTCTCTCCATCCCACCAGCACAAGCGAAAAATTTTCAAAGTGTGGGAGAACCGGCTTCCCGACCGGTGGCACTCTGCCTCTCTCTGCCGCCCTCCTGGAAGCGTCCTCGGTCACTCGGAGTACGGCAGATTTAAGAGCTCCGGAATGGTGAAAAAGAACCGGAGAGAGGGCGACTCCGGCTTCTCTCTGCCGGGCGAGGACCACCGCAGGCGGCGGGGACCTCTGACAGGAGGCGGCGCTGCGGGCAGGCTTTCTAAGTGCCTGGGCTTTTGGCCTCGGCGAAAGTCGAAAAAATTATGCGGTCGGAGCTTTCTGCCCCGGCCGGGGAAGGCTCACCGCCGGCGGCTGCCAACCCCTGGCTTGCCCGCTGGATGCCCTTTCGGAGGCTGCTGAAAAAGAACTGTCAGGCGGGCACCTCTCGGAAGAACCGCAGACCAAAACGACCGGTAAAAATTTTGGGCGATCCGACCCGTAGTGCACCTTCGGCGGCAGAGAAAAGCAACAAAAATACCGGTCAGAGAAGGGGAGTTTTGGTCGACTCTGCCAGGTTTTTGCACTAAGTCAGATCCGTAATGCCAGCGGGACTGAGTCGCTTTTGCGTGCCGTGGTCCTGGAGGCCTGCTCGGACAGAGCGGTCCTGCGGGTCCCGCGGGAAGGGGCATTTCATGTTCCTCTGCGGGAGGTGATCCATTTTCTGCGGGAAATGGCGAGCCCCTTCGGCTACAAGAGTGTGTAGGTCCCGCTCAACAGTCTACGTCCTTAACCATCGGGGACTTTGTAGATTTTGCCCAAAATCGCTCTCCGCAGAACAGAGCGTGAGGTCTCCGCGGCGGAGGCCGGAAAAGGTGCGAGGTGAGCGGCATGGTATGACTGGGCTCGTGCCGCTCACTGCTACCCGGAGCGTGGCGCCCTCCGGGTAAAAGGCTAGCCGGGGCGAGTAGGTGGGATGACGGGCGCATAAGCAACGCCGTCCCCGCCGTACAAGGTGCCGGTGGCCTGGCGAACCACCGGCGTAAGGCTAGCCAGGGCGTACCGCGGGGCAGAGGGCGCATAAGCCACGCTCTCTCTCCATCCCACCAGCACAAGCGAAATATTTTCAAAGTGTGGGAGAACCGGCTTCCCGACCGGTGGCACTCTGCCTCTCGCTGCCGCCCTCCTGGAAGCGTCCTCGGTCACTCGGAGTACGGCAGATTTAAGAGCTCCGGAATGGTGAAAAAGAACCGGAGAGAGGGCGACTCCGGCTTCTCTCTGCCGGGCGAGGACCACCGCAGGCGGCGGGGACGTCTGACAGGAGACGGCGCTGCGGGCAGGCTTTAAAAGTGCATGGGGTTTTGGCCTCGGCAAAAGTCGAAAAAATTATGCGGTCGGAGCTGTCTGCCCCGGCCGGGGAAGGCTCACCGCCGGCGGCTGCCAACCCCTGGCTTGCCCGCTGGATGGCCTTTCGGAGGCTTCTGAAAAAGAACTGTCAGGCGGGCACCTCTCGGAAGAACCGCAGACCAAAACGACCGGTAAAAATTTTGGGCGATCCGACCCGTAGTGCACCTTCGGCGGCAGAGAAAAGCAACAAAAATACCGGTCAGAGAAGGGGAGTTTTGGTCGACTCTGCCAGGTTTTTGCACTAAGTCAGATCCGTAATGCCAGCGGGACTGAGTCGCTTTTGCGTGCCGTGGTCCTGGAGGCCTGCTCGGACAGGGCGGTCCTTTCGGGTCCCGCGGGAAGGGGCATTTCATGTTCCTCTGCGGGAGGTGATCCATTTTCTGCGGGAAATGGCGAGCCCCTTCGGCTACAAGAGTGTGTAGGTCCCGCTCAACAGTCTACGTCCTTAACCATCGGGGACTTTGTAGATTTTGGTCAAGATCGCCCCCCGCATGTCCTAGCGGGAGGTCTCCGCGGCGGAGGCCGGAAAAGGTGCGAGGTGAGCGGCATGGTATGACTGGGCTCGTGCCGCTCACTGCTACCCGGAGCGTGGCGCCCTCCGGGTAAAAGGCTAGCCGGGGCGAGTAGGTGGGATGACGGGCGCATAAGCAACGCCGTCCCCGCCGTACAAGGTGCCGGTGGCCTGGCGAACCACCGGCGTAAGGCTAGCCAAGGGCGTACCGCGGGGCAGAGGGCGCATAAGCCACGCTCTCTCTCCATCCCACCAGCACAAGCGAAAAATTTTCAAAGTGTGGGAGAACCGGCTTCCCGACCGGTTGCACTCTGCCTCTCGCTGCCGCCGTCCTGGAAGCGTCCTCGGTCACTCGGAGTACGGCAGATTTAAGAGCTCCGGAATGGTGAAAAAGAACCGGAGAGAGGGCGACTCCGGCTTCTCTCTGCCGGGCGAGGACCACCGCAGGCGGCGGGGACGTCTGACAGGAGACGGCGCTGCGGGCAGGCTTTAAAAGTGCATGGGGTTTTGGCCTCGGAGAAAGTCGAAAAAATTATGCGGTCGGAGCTGTCTGCCCCGGCCGGGGAAGGCTCACCTCCGGCGGCTGCCAACCCCTGGCTTGCCCGCTGGATGGCCTTTCGGAGGCTGCTGAAAAAGAACTGTCAGGCGGGCACCTCTCGGAAGAACCGCAGACCAAAACGACCGGTAAAAATTTTGGGCGATCCGACCCGTAGTGCACCTTCGGCGGCAGAGAAAAGCAACAAAAATACCGGTCAGAGAAGGGGAGTTTTGGTCGACTCTGCCAGGTTTTTGCACTAAGTCAGATCCGTAATGCCAGCGGGACTGAGTCGCTCTTGCGTGCCGTGGTCCTGGAAGCCTGCTCGGACAGAGTGGTCCTTCGGGTCCCGCGGGAAGGGGCATTTCATGTTCCTCTGCGGGAGGTGATCCATTTTCTGCGGGAAATGGCGAGCCCCTTCGGCTACAAGAGTGTGTAGGTCCCGCTCAACAGTCTACGTCCTTAACCATCGGGGACTTTGTAGATTTTGCCCAAAATCGCTCTCCGCAGAACAGAGCGGGAGGTCTCCGCGGCGGAGGCCGGAAAAGGTGCGAGGTGAGCGGCATGGTATGACTGGGCTCGTGCCGCTCACTGCTACCCGGAGCGTGGCGCCCTCCGGGTAAAAGGCTAGCCGGGGCGAGTAGGTGGATTGACGGGCGCATAAGCAACGCCGTCCCCGCCGTACAAGGTGCCGGTGGCCTGGCGAACCACCGGCGTAAGGCTAGCCAAGGGCGTACCGCGGGGCAGAGGGCGCATAAGCCACGCCGTCCCCGCTGTACAAGGTGCCGGTGGCCTGGCGAACCACCGGCGTAAGGCTAGCCAAGGGCGTACCGCGGGGCAGAGGGCGCATAAGCCACGCTCTCTCTCCATCCCACCAGAACAAGCGAAAAAATTTCAAAGTGTGGGAGAACCGGCTTCCCGACCGGTGGCACTCTGCCTCTCGCTGCCGCCCTCCTGGAAGCGTCCTCGGTCACTCGGTGTCCGGCAGATTTCAGAGCTCCGGAATGGTGAAAAAGAACCGGTGAGAGGGCGAATCCGGCTTCTCTCTGCCGGGCGAGGACCACCGCAGGCGGCAAGGGACGTCTGCCAGGAGACGGCGCTGCGGGCAGGCTTTAAAAGTGCATGGGGTTTTGGCCTCGGCGAAAGTCGAAAAAATTTTGCGGTCGGAGCTGTCTGCCCCGGCCGGGGAAGGCTCACCGCCGGCGGCTGCCAACCCCTGGCTTGCCCGCTGGATGCCCTTTCGGAGGCTGCTGAAAAAGAACTGTCAGGCGGGCACCTCTCGGAAGAACCGCAGACCAAAACGACCGGTAAAAATTTTGGGCTAACCGACCCTCAGTGCACCTTCGGCGGCAGAGAAAAGCAACAAAAACACCGGTCAAAGAAGGGAGGTTTTGGTCGACTCTGCCAGGTTTTTGCACTAAGTCAGATCCGTAATGCCAGCGGGACTGAGTCGCTTTTGCGTGCCGTGGTCCTGGAGGCCTGCTCGGACAGAGCGGTCCTTCGGGTCCCGCGGGAAGGGGCATTTCATGTTCCTCTGCGGGAGGTGGTCCATTTTCTGCGGGAAATGGCGAGCCCCATCGGCTACAAGAGTGTGTAGGTCCCGCTCAACAGTCTACGTCCTTAACCATCGGGGACTTTGTAGATTTTGGCAGAAATCGCCCCCCGCAGGTCCTAGCGGGAGGTCTCCGCGGCGGAGGCCGGAGAGGGCGCGAGGTGAGCGGCATGGTATGACTGGGTTCGTGCCGCTCACTGGTACCCGGAGCGTGGCGCCCTCCGGGTAAAAGGCTAGCCGGGGCGAGTAGGTGGGTTGACGGGCGCATAAGCCACGCCGTCCCCGCCGTACAAGGTGCCGGTGGCCTGGCGAACCACCGGCGTAAGGCCAGCCAGGGCGGACCGCGGGGCAGAGGGCGCATAAGCCACGCTCTCTCTCCATCCCACCAGAACAAGCGAAAAATTTTCAAAGTGTGGGAGAACCGGCGACCCGACCGGTGGCACTCTGCCTCTCGCTGCCGCCCTCCTGGAAGCGTCCTCGGTCACTCGGTGTCCGGCAGATTTCAGAGCTCCGGAATGGTGAAAAAGAACCGGAGAGGGGGCGACTCCGGCTTCTCTCTGCCGGGCGAGGACCACCGCAGGCGGCAAGGGACGTCTGACAGGAGACGGCGCTGCGGGCAGGCTTTAAAAGTGCATGGGGTTTTGGCCTCGGCGAAAGTCGAAAAAATTTTGCGGTCGGAGCCGTCTGCCCCGGCCGGGGAAGGCTCACCGCCGGCGGCTGCCAACCCCTGGCTTGCCCGCTGGATGGCCTTTCGGAGGCTGCTGAAAAAGAACTGTCAGGCGGGCACCTCTCGGAAGAACCGCAGACCAAAACGACCGGTAAAAATTTTGGGCGATCCGACCCTCAGTGCACCTTCGGCGGCAGAGAAAAGCATCAAAAATACCGGTCAAAGAAGCGAGGTTTTGGTCGACTCTGCCAGGTTTTTGCACAAAGTGTTGGCATCGTGCGGCGTCGCGCTTTGCCGTACCGTATCCCCAATGGAGCGGCGCCCGGCGGGGTAGGCTAGCCATGTGAGGTCGAGGGCGGGAGGACGGGACGTAAGCCAGGCCGTTCTCCACAAGAAATTCCGGACGCGGAGACCCCTTCTCCGCCCTACGGTCCCCAATGGGGTGGCGCCCGGCGGGTGAGGCTAGCCATGGGAGGACGGGACGTAAGCCAGGCCGTTCTCCACAAGAAATTCCGTACGCGGAGACCCCTTCTCCGCCCTACGGTCCCCAATGGGGTGGCGCCCGGCGGGTGAGGCTAGCCATGTGAGGTCGAGGGCGGGAGGACGGGACGTAAGCCAGGCCGTTCTCCACAAGTAAATTCCGGACGCGGAGACCCCTTCTCCGCCCTACGGTCCCCAATGGGGTGGCGCCCGGCGGGTGAGGCTAGCCGTGTGAGGTCGAGGGCGGGAGGACGGAACGTAAGCCAGGCCGTTCTCCACAAGTAAATTCCGGACGCGGAGACCCCTTCTCCGCCCTACGGTCCCCAATGGGGTGGCGCCCGGCGGGTGAGGCTAGCCATGTGAGGTCGAGGGCGGGAGGACGGGACGTAAGCCAGGCCGTTCTCCACAAGTAAATTCCGGACGCGGAGACCCCTTCTCCGCCCTACGGTCCCCAATGGGGTGGCTCCCGGCGGGTGAGGCTAGCCATGTGAGGTCGAGGGCGGGAGGACGGGACGCAAGCCAGGCCGTTCTCCACAAACTCCCAGCGGTAGAGTCTCGGCTCTCCGCTCTTTTGATCGATCTGACACAGCGCGATCCGGCGGGGCAGGGCACTTTGCTCGGTCAGGGGTATTGGCCCCGGCCGGTTTATGGTAAAGCGTTCCTTAGCCTCAGTCTTGGTCGCGCATCAATCCCCCGCTCCCCGTGAGCGGCTGTCGTCCTCTGCCTAAGGTTGTGTAGCGCGGTGCCAGTGTGGTCCTCGCACGGCCCCGCTCCTGCCACAGCGGTAGGACTCTCTGCTTCGGCTGAGGTTTGCTACGAAGCGTATGGAACGGGCGTACTCCACCGTACCGTGGGTGGGGGGCGGCGGCGGCGGCGGCAGCGTCCAGCGCGGAGCTCCGGCTCCCGCGGCAGCGCCTCGCCTAGTGTCCCTCGGGCAAGTCCAATCGCCCCCCGCCCGGTCGGAGAGCGCAGACACACCTCTGTGTCCACGGTTTATTTCCGCAGCACGAAAAGGGACGGCTCCCGCCTGCTCCTCGCGGCGGCGACGAGGCTTAGACCCACCGTGGCGTATCCGCGGTAGGTATGCTCGTCGGTCGGAGGAGCGGTTGCGGTCGAGTGGTCCCCAGTGTACCCTGTTAGCGCTGCCCGCCTACGCCTGAAGAGCTGCGGACCGAGAAAAAGGTTCGCTCCGCTGCTGACGGCGAAGCGCGCGGCACGCCGCGGAAGAGGAGAGGGAGCGGTCGCCCCCGGGGCGGCTCCCCTCCGAGTCCGGCAGAAGCAGAGATTGTAGCGGAGGGGGGGGGTTTCTAAATTCCCCGGGCGTGTTATCCCCAGCGGTAGCCTTTGAACTCTTCAACCGCAAGCACGATCGCACGTTCACAGCACCCGTCACTAGGAGCCGGGCCAGAGGCGGGCGGCAGACGAAACCGACATGAGCGCTTAAGGGTATTGCACCCCCGGCGCCCAGACCCTGGAAATTGAGTCTGCCCCCAAAGCCCACCCGCGTCCTCCTTGGCGCTCCCGGAGTACATGGTCGTAGATGGGCCATCGGTCGCTAATGCCAAACTGCGTCCCAGGGGTGCGTCCCCTCTGACCAACGGCAGACCCATCCCTCTCGCCAATCCGCGGATCCCCGCCAGGTCCCGAACAGGGCTCGTCCTTTAGCGTTTCAAATGCGCCCTCCCCGCCATACGAGGGGTTGAGGACCGTAGCCTTCCCTTACGAGAGGCACCAGGGGTGCGCCTGCTCGAGGGCCCGGCCGTGGGCGTAACGCTTGGGCCGCCCGGGGGAGTCGGTAGACCATGGGAGACCAACACTCGCACACGAACGTTGCCCGTGCTTTTGTGGAAGAGAGCTTCTTGCGAGGTTGTCGCTGCGGTGGCGCCCGGACAAACCCTATCCCTAAAACTTCTGGGGAATTGGCGTCTAAGCCTGCACCCTGCACGGTATCCCTGCACCCACGAAGGGGGCCGTGGAAGGCTTGGGGTCGCGCCGGCGAAACCGACCGGATGCCCGGGGTACTGAACCCCCGGGGTCCCACCCTGGAAATTGAGCCGTCCGACCCCGCCACGTCTTCCTAGTGCTCTCCTTGGCTCCCCCGCCTGTGGGCATCGTTAGGGGCTGCGGTCATCAGCGCCGGCTAAGCTTCGGCAACACGGCCGACCCACCCCTTCGGCGCCTGGGGGTGCCTGGTCCCAGTCCGGGCCGTTCCGTAGGGGCGGCTATCCCTTACATGAGGGACTCGGTGCGTCCGCTCGGGCTGCGGGGCTCCGGCTCCGACAGCCGGGGAGCTGGTTTTGACCGCGGGCCTCCACGGGAACCGGCAGGGACCGGACTAGGCGTCAAGCCGAAAATAACCCCGGCACCCTCTGCTTCCAAAGCGAGGGGACCTTTGGCCGAGCGGGGGCACCGGAAGCCGAACCGACCCCAACCCCTCTTCCTACCCCAGGGCTGGGCTGACCAATCCCCTGATCGGGTCTAAAATGGAAGAAGGGGATTCGAGGGAAGGGGCTGGCGGAAGGCAGTTGCCCGACGGAGTAGGCGAAGGCCAGGCCGTTTCCGAGTCCCGAGCAGAGGAGGGCGAACTCGGCTCTTCATCGACCGACGGCGAGGCGAGGGCGGTGGCTGCCGCGGGGAAGACTCCATTGCTCGTCAGCGCGCTAGGAGCGGGGCCGACTGGCTGCTCGGGGTATGGCATCCCCGGGGGCCCACCCTGGAAATCTTCGCTCCTCAGCCGCTGCAGGTTATAAGGTCCCGCCGCGCGTAAGCGCTCAACTCTCCGACCCACGGATGTCGAGCCCATGGTGAGCCGGCCGTTTCGTACGGGGAAAAGGGGTCCTCTGGCCCCACATCGATCGAGGGGGTTTAGATCCGCGGAGGCACGCACCGCGAGGCGAATCGCTGCTTTTCCCCAAGAGGTTAACCTTCAAACCACCGAGTAGGTTCGGGGCAGGGCCGACAGTCTGCACTGGGGTATTGCATCCCTGGTGGGGCGACCCTGGAAATCTCTGCCCCTTTCCACTCTTTCGGTTGGGCCTCTCGTCGGGGCGAGCGTAAGTCGGCAAGCAGACGTGGGAAGAGGCTTCTTACCGGTGACACTCCCTTCGTGAGAGAGGCAGGTACTCGCCCCGGACCCCGGTCCAAATCTGCGCGGGCCGGACGGCCTCGGCCCTAGCCGAAGGCCGCTCCCGCGAAGCCAGGGAGCCGAAAAAATAACCCCGACACCCTCCGCGACCTCGCGTGCTTCCAAAGCGAGGGGAACCTTTGGCCGAGCGGGGCACCCGAAGCCGAACCGACCCCAACCCCTCTTCTTACCCCAGGGCTGGGCTGACCAATCCCCTGATCGGGTCTAAAATGGAAGAAGGGGATTCGAGGGAAGGGGCTGGCGGAAGGCAGTTGCCCGACGGAGTAGGCGAAGGCCAGGCCGTTTCCAAATCCCGAGCCAGAGGAGGGCGAACGACGTTCTTCATCGACCGACGGCGAGGCTAGGGCGAGGGCGGTGGCTGCCGCGGGGAAGACTCCATTGCTTGCCAGCGTGCTAGGAGCGGGGCCGACAGGCTGCTCGGGGTATGGCATCCCCGGGGGCCCACCCTGGAAATCTTCGCTCCTCAGCCGCTGCAGGTTATAAGGTCCCGCCGCGCGTAAGCGCTCAACTCCCCGACCCACGGACGTCGAGCCCATGGTGAGCTGACAGTTTCGTACGGGGAAAAGGGGTCCTCTGGCCCCACATCGATCGAGGGGGTTTAGATCCGCGGAGGCACGCACCGCGAGGCGAATCGCTGCTTTTCCCCAAGAGGTTAACCTTCAAACCACCGAGTAGGTTCGGGGCAGGGCCGACTGTCTGCACTGGGGTATTGCATCCCTGGTGGG
>NW_027285235.1:17500-45000 GCF_040894005.1 Engystomops pustulosus | reverse complement strand
CATGGATCATTGGGCAAGGGCGGCGAGTGATGCAGAGCATACATAGAGTGCCGTGCAGTGGCAGACATAAGCCGCGTAGAACGTAGGCGCGGAGCAGAGGCCGGAGGATGTCAGAGAGTGTGGCCGGCGAGGGGTGCACCTCTGCGGGCATGCCTCCGACGTCTAGCCCCCGTTGGTCACGGGGGTTCAGCCAAGCACGCGCCGCCGGCCCCGCAGAGCTGGTTCTCGCCTGGAGTGCGAGCCTTGCCCCGTGCATGGACTTCCGAAGTGATGACGTCAGCGGGAGCAGCCGCTCGGCCGTATCCGGCGGCATGTCACTGTTCCCCGGCCAGACTTGGCGGCAAGTCCCGGGGACGAACAAGCCCATGGAAGTAGGGGCTCAGCGGGAGCAGCCAGTTGGCCTATCCGGCCACATGTCACTGTCCCCCGGCCAGACTTGGCGGCAAGTCCCGGGGAGGAACAAGCCCATGGAAGTAGGAGCTCCGACTTCCAAAGTGATGACGTCAGCGGGAGCAGCCGCTCGGCCGTATCCGGCGGCATGTCACTGTTCCCCGGCCAGACTTGGCGGCAAGTCCCGGGGACGAACAAGCCCATGGAAGTAGGGGCTCAGCGGGAGCAGCCAGTTGGCCTATCCGGCCACATGTCACTGTCCCCCGGCCAGACTTGGCGGCAAGTCCCGGGGAGGAACAAGCCCATGGAAGTAGGAGCTCCGACTTCCAAAGTGATGACGTCAGCGGGAGCAGCCGCTCGGCCGTATCCGGCGGCATGTCACTGTTCCCCGGCCAGACTTGGCGGCAAGTCCCGGGGACGAACAAGCCCATGGAAGTAGGGGCTCAGCGGGAGCAGCCAGTTGGCCTATCCGGCCACATGTCACTGTCCCCCGGCCAGACTTGGCGGCAAGTCCCGGGGAGGAACAAGCCCATGGAAGTAGGAGCTCCTACTTCCAAAGTGATGACGTCAGCGGGAGCAGCCGCTCGGCCGTATCCGGAAGCATGTCACTGTTCCCCGGCCAGACTTGGCGGCAAGTCCCGGGGACGAACAAGCCCATGGAAGTAGGGGCTCAGCGGGAGCAGCCAGTTGGCCTATCCGGCCACATGTCACTGTCCCCCGGCCAGACTTGGCGGCAAGTCCCGGGGAGGAACAAGCCCATGGAAGTAGGAGCTCCTACTTCCAAAGCGATGACGTCAGCGGGAGCAGCCGCTCGGCCGTATCCGGCCGCATGTCACTGTTCCCCGGCCAGACTTGGCTGTAGGTCCCGGAGAGGAATAATGCCCATGGAAGTAAGAGCTCCTACCTCCAAAGGGGCAAGTCAGCGGGAGAAGCCACTTGGCCTATCCGGCCACATGTCACTGTCCCCCGGCCAAGCTTGGCTGTAGGTCCCGGGGAGGAATAATGCCCATGGAAGTAGGAGCTCCTACTTCCAAAGGGGCAAGTCAGCGGAAGAAGCCACTAGTTCTATCCGGCCAAGAGTCACTGTTCCCCGGCCTTACTTGGCAGTAGGTCCCGGGGAGGAATAATGCCCATGGAAGTAGGAGCTCCTACTTCCAAAGGGGCAAGTCAGCGGGAGAAGCCACTTGGCCTATCCGGCCAAGAGTCACTGTTCCCCGGCCACTCTTGGCAGTAGGTCCCGGGGAGGAATAATGCCCATGGAAGTAGGAGCTCCTACTTCCAAAGGGGCAAGTCAGCGGGAGAAGCCACTTGGCCTATCCGGCCAAGACACACTGTTCCCCGGCCACACTTGGCAATAGGTCCCGGGGAGGAATAATGCCCATGGAAGTAGGAGCTCCTACTTCCAAAGGGGCAAGTCAGCGGGAGAAGCCACTAGTTCTATCCGGCCAAGAGTCACTGTTCCCCGGCTACACTTGGCAGTAGGTCCCGGGGAGGAATAATGCCCATGGAAGTAGGAGCTACTACCTCCAAAGGGTGAAGACACTTGGCTCTAAGTCCCCGAGAGGTATACTGCCCATGGGAGTAAGAGCTCCTACTTCCAAAGGGGCAAGTCAGCGGGAGAAGCCACTTGGCCTACCCGGCCAAGAGTCACTGTTCCCCGGCCACACTTGGCAGTAGGTCCCGGGGAGGAATAATGCCCATGGAAGTAGGAGCTCCTACTTCCAAAGGGGCAAGTCAGCGGGAGAAGCCACTTGGCCTACCCGGCCAAGAGTCACTGTTCCCCGGCCACACTTGGCAGTAGGTCCTGGGGAGGAATAATGCCCATGGAAGTAGGAGCTCCTACTTCCAAAGGGGCAAGTCAGCGGGAGAAGCCACTTGGCCTATCCGGCCACATGTCACTGTCCCCCGGCCACACTTGGCTGTAGGTCCCGGGGAGGAATAATGCCCATGGAAGTAGGAGCTCCTACTTCCAAAGGGGCAAGTCAGCGGAAGAAGCCACTAGTTCTATCCGGCCAAGAGTCACTGTTCCCCGGCCTTACTTGGCAGTAGGTCCCGGGGAGGAATAATGCCCATGGAAGTAGGAGCTCCTACTTCCAAAGGGGCAAGTCAGCGGGAGAAGCCACTTGGCCTATCCGGCCAAGAGTCACTGTTCCCCGGCCACACTTGGCAATAGGTCCCGGGGTGGAATAATGCCCATGGAAGTAGGAGCTCCTACTTCCAAAGGGGCAAGTCAGCGGGAGCAGCCACTTGGCCTATCCGGCCAAGTGTCACTGTTCCCCGGCCACACTTGGCTGTAGGTCCCGGAGAGGAATAATGCCCATGGAAGTAAGAGCTCCTACCTCCAAAGGGTGAAGACACTTGGCTCTAAGTCCCCGAGAGGTATACTGCCCATGGAAGTGAGAGCTCCTACTTCCAAAGGGGCAAGTCAGCGGGAGAAGCCACTTGGCCTATCCGGCCAAGAGTCACTGTCCCCCGGCCACACTTGGCAGTAGGTCCCGGGGAGGAATAATGCCCATGGAAGTAAGAGCTCCTACTTCCAAAGGGGCAAGTCAGCGGGAGAAGCCACTTGGCCTATCCGGCCACATGTCACTGTCCCCCGGCCACACTTGGCAGTAGGTCCCGGGGAGGAATAATGCCCATGGAAGTAAGAGCTCCTACTTCCAAAGGGGCAAGTCAGCGGGAGCAGCCACTTGGCCTATCCGGCCAAGAGTCACTGTTCCCCGGCCACACTTGGCAGTAGGTCCCGGGGAGGAATAATGCCCATGGAAGTAGGAGCTCCTACTTCCAAAGGGGCAAGTCAGCGGGAGCAGCCACTTGGCCTATCCGTCCAAGAGTCACTGTTCCCCGGCCACACTTGGCTGTAGGTCCCGGGGAGGAATAATGCCCATGGAAGTAAGAGCTCCTACTTCCAAAGGGGCAAGTCAGCGGGAGAAGCCACTTGGCCTATCCGGCCACATGTCACTGTCCCCCGGCCACACTTGGCAGTAGGTCCCGGGGAGGAATAATGCCCATGGAAGTAGGAGCTACTACCTCCAAAGGGTGAAGACACTTGGCTCTAAGTCCTCGAGAGGTATACTGCCCATGGAAGTAAGAGCTCCTACTTCCATAGGGGCAAGTCAGCGGGAGAAGCCACTTGGCCTATCCGGCCACATGTCACTGTCCCCCGGCCAAGCTTGGCTGTAGGTCCCGGGGAGGAATAATGCCCATGGAAGTAGGAGCTCCTACTTCCAAAGGGGCAAGTCAGCGGAAGAAGCCACTAGTTCTATCCGGCCAAGAGTCACTGTTCCCCGGCCACACTTGGCAGTAGGTCCCGGGGAGGAATAATGCCCATGGAAGTAGGAGCTCCTACTTCCAAAGGGGCAAGTCAGCGGGAGAAGCCACTTGGCCTACCCAGGCAAGAGTCACTGTTCCCCGGCCACACTTGGCAGTAGGTCCCGGGGAGGAATAATGCCCATGGAAGTAGGAGCTCCTACTTCCAAAGGGGCAAGTCAGCGGGAGAAGCCACTTGGCCTATCCGGCCAAGAGTCACTATTCCCCGGCCACACTTGGCAGTAGGTCCCGGGGAGGAATAATGACCATGGAAGTAAGAGCTCCTACTTCCAAAGGGGCAAGTCAGCGGGAGAAGCCACTTGGCCTATCCGGCCAAGAGTCACTGTTCCCCGGCCACACTTGGCAGTAGGTCCCGGGGAGGAATAATGCCCATGGAAGTAAGAGCTCCTACTTCCATAGGGGCAAGTCAGCGGGAGAAGCCACTTGGCCTATCCGGCCAAGAGTCACTCTTCCCCGGCTACACTTGGCAGTAGGTCCCGGGGAGGAATAATGACCATGGAAGTAAGAGCTCCTACTTCCAAAGGGGCAAGTCAGCGGGAGAAGCCACTTGGCCTATCCGGCCAAGAGTCACTGTTCCCCGGCCACACTTGGCAGTAGGTCCCGGGGAGGAATAATGCCCATGGAAGTAAGAGCTCCTACTTCCAAAGGGGCAAGTCAGCGGGAGAAGCCACTTGGCCTATCCGGCCAAGAGTCACTGTTCCCCGGCCACACTTGGCAGTAGGTCCCGGGGAGGAATAATGCCCATGGAAGTAGGAGCTCCTACTTCCAAAGGGGCAAGTCAGCGGGAGAAGCCACTTGGCCTATCCGGCAAAGAGTCACTGTTCCCCGGCTACACTTGGCAGTAGGTCCCGGGGAGGAATAATGACCATGGAAGTAAGAGCTCCTACTTCCAAAGGGGCAAGTCAGCGGGAGAAGCCACTTGGCCTATCCGGCCAAGAGTCACTGTTCCCCGGCCACACTTGGCAGTAGGTCCCGGGGAGGAATAATGCCCATGGAAGTAAGAGCTCCTACTTCCAAAGGGGCAAGTCAGCGGGAGAAGCCACTTGGCCTATCCGGCCAAGAGTCACTGTTCCCCGGCCACACTTGGCAGTAGGTCCCGGGGAGGAATAATGCCCATGGAAGTAGGAGCTCCTACTTCCAAAGGGGCAAGTCAGCGGGAGAAGCCACTTGGCCTATCCGGCCAGGAGTCACTGTTCCCCGGCCACTCTTGGCTGTAGGTCCCGGGGAGGAATAATGCCCATGGAAGTAAGAGCTCCTACTTCCAAAGGGGCAAGTCAGCGGGAGAAGCCACTTGGCCTATCCGGCCACATGTCACTGTCCCCCGGCCACACTTGGCAGTAGGTCCCGGGGAGGAATAATGCCCATGGAAGTAGGAGCTACTACCTCCAAAGGGTGAAGACACTTGGCTCTAAGTCCTCGAGAGGTATACTGCCCATGGAAGTAAGAGCTCCTACTTCCATAGGGGCAAGTCAGCGGGAGAAGCCACTTGGCCTATCCGGCCACATGTCACTGTCCCCCGGCCAAGCTTGGCTGTAGGTCCCGGGGAGGAATAATGCCCATGGAAGTAGGAGCTCCTACTTCCAAAGGGGCAAGTCAGCGGAAGAAGCCACTAGTTCTATCCGGCCAAGAGTCACTGTTCCCCGGCCACACTTGGCAGTAGGTCCCGGGGAGGAATAATGCCCATGGAAGTAGGAGCTCCTACTTCCAAAGGGGCAAGTCAGCGGGAGAAGCCACTTGGCCTACCCAGGCAAGAGTCACTGTTCCCCGGCCACACTTGGCAGTAGGTCCCGGGGAGGAATAATGCCCATGGAAGTAGGAGCTCCTACTTCCAAAGGGGCAAGTCAGCGGGAGAAGCCACTTGGCCTATCCGGCCAAGAGTCACTGTTCCCCGGCCACACTTGGCAGTAGGTCCCGGGGAGGAATAATGACCATGGAAGTAAGAGCTCCTACTTCCAAAGGGGCAAGTCAGCGGGAGAAGCCACTTGGCCTATCCGGCCAAGAGTCACTGTTCCCCGGCCACACTTGGCAGTAGGTCCCGGGGAGGAATAATGCCCATGGAAGTAAGAGCTCCTACTTCCATAGGGGCAAGTCAGCGGGAGAAGCCACTTGGCCTATCCGGCCAAGAGTCACTCTTCCCCGGCTACACTTGGCAGTAGGTCCCGGGGAGGAATAATGACCATGGAAGTAAGAGCTCCTACTTCCAAAGGGGCAAGTCAGCGGGAGAAGCCACTTGGCCTACCCGGCCAAGAGTCACTGTTCCCCGGCCACACTTGGCAGTAGGTCCCGGGGAGGAATAATGCCCATGGAAGTAAGAGCTCCTACTTCCAAAGGGGCAAGTCAGCGGGAGAAGCCACTTGGCCTATCCGGCCAAGAGTCACTGTTCCCCGGCCACACTTGGCAGTAGGTCCCGGGGAGGAATAATGCCCATGGAAGTAGGAGCTCCTACTTCCAAAGGGGCAAGTCAGCGGGAGAAGCCACTTGGCCTATCCGGCAAAGAGTCACTGTTCCCCGGCTACACTTGGCAGTAGGTCCCGGGGAGGAATAATGACCATGGAAGTAAGAGCTCCTACTTCCAAAGGGGCAAGTCAGCGGGAGAAGCCACTTGGCCTATCCGGCCAAGAGTCACTGTTCCCCGGCCACACTTGGCAGTAGGTCCCGGGGAGGAATAATGCCCATGGAAGTAAGAGCTCCTACTTCCAAAGGGGCAAGTCAGCGGGAGAAGCCACTTGGCCTATCCGGCCAAGAGTCACTGTTCCCCGGCCACACTTGGCAGTAGGTCCCGGGGAGGAATAATGCCCATGGAAGTAGGAGCTCCTACTTCCAAAGGGGCAAGTCAGCGGGAGAAGCCACTTGGCCTATCCGGCCAGGAGTCACTGTTCCCCGGCCACTCTTGGCTGTAGGTCCCGGGGAGGAATAATGCCCATGGAAGTAGGAGCTACTACCTCCAAAGGGGCAAGTCAGCGGGAGAAGCCACTTGGCCTATCCGGCCAAGAGTCACTGTTCCCCGGCCACACTTGGCAGTATGTCCCGGGGAGGAATAATGCCCATGGAAGTAGGAGCTACTACCTCCAAAGGGTGAAGACACTTGGCTCTAAGTCCCCGAGAGGTATACTGCCCATGGAAGTAAGAGCTCCTACTTCCATAGGGGCAAGTCAGCGGGAGAAGCCACTTGGCCTAACCGGCCAAGAGTCACTGTTCCCCGGCCACACTTGGCCGTAGGTCCCGGGGAGGAATAATGCCCATGGAAGTAGGAGCTCCTACTTCCAAAGGGGCAAGTCAGCGGGAGAAGCCACTCGGCCTATCCGGCCAAGAGTCACTGTTCCCCGGCCACACTTGGCAGTAGGTCCCGGGGAGGAATAATGCCCATGGAAGTAGGAGCTACTACTTCCAAAGGGGCAAGTCAGCGGGAGAAGCCACTTGGCCTATCCGGCCACATGTCACTGTTCCCCGGCCACACTTGGCAGTAGGTCCCGGGGAGGAATAATGCCCATGGAAGTAGGAGCTCCTACTTCCAAAGGGGCAAGTCAGCGGGAGAAGCCACTTGGCCTATCCGGCCAAGAGTCACTGTTCCCCGGCCACACTTGGCAGTAGGTCCCGGGGAGGAATAATGCCCATGGAAGTAGGAGCTCCTACTTCCAAAGGGGCAAGTCAGCGGGAGAAGCCACTAGTTCTATCCGGCCAAGAGTCACTGTTCCCCGGCCACACTTGGCAGTAGGTCCCGGGGAGGAATAATGCCCATGGAAGTAGGAGCTCACTTGGCTCTAAGTCTTCGAGAGGTATAATGCCCATGGAAGTAAGAGCTCCTACTTCCAAAGGGGCAAGTCAGCGGGAGAAGCCACTTCGCCTACCCGGCCAAGTGTCACTGTCCCCCGGCCAGACTTGGCGGCAAGTCCCGGGGAGGAATAATGCCCATGGAAGTAGGAGCTCCTACTTCCAAAGGGGCAAGTCAGCGGGAGAAGCCACTTCGCCTACCCGGCCAAGTGTCACTGTCCCCCGGCCAGACTTGGCGGCAAGTCCCGGGGAGGAATAATGCCCATGGAAGTAGGAGCTCCTACTTCCAAAGGGGCAAGTCAGCGGGAGAAGCCACTTCGCCTACCCGGCCAAGTGTCACTGTCCCCCGGCCAGACTTGGCGGCAAGTCCCGGGGAGGAATAATGCCCATGGAAGTAGGAGCTCACTTGGCTCTAAGTCTTCGAGAGGTATAATGCCCATGGAAGTAAGAGCTCCTACTTCCAAAGGGGCAAGTCAGCGGGAGAAGCCACTTCGCCTACCCGGCCAAGTGTCACTGTCCCCCGGCCAGACTTGGCGGCAAGTCCCGGGGAGGAATAATGCCCATGGAAGTAGGAGCTCCTACTTCCAAAGGGGCAAGTCAGCGGGAGAAGCCACTTCGCCTACCCGGCCAAGTGTCACTGTCCCCCGGCCAGACTTGGCGGCAAGTCCCGGGGAGGAATAATGCCCATGGAAGTAGGAGCTCCTACTTCCAAAGGGGCAAGTCAGCGGGAGAAGCCACTTCGCCTACCCGGCCAAGTGTCACTGTCCCCCGGCCAGACTTGGCGGCAAGTCCCGGGGAGGAATAATGCCCATGGAAGTAGGAGCTCCTACTTCCAAAGGGGCAAGTCAGCGGGAGAAGCCACTTCGCCTACCCGGCCAAGTGTCACTGTCCCCCGGCCAGACTTGGCGGCAAGTCCCGGGGAGGAATAATGCCCATGGAAGTAGGAGCTCACTTGGCTCTAAGTCTTCGAGAGGTATAATGCCCATGGAAGTAAGAGCTCCTACTTCCAAAGGGGCAAGTCAGCGGGAGAAGCCACTTCGCCTACCCGGCCAAGTGTCACTGTCCCCCGGCCAGACTTGGCGGCAAGTCCCGGGGAGGAATAATGCCCATGGAAGTAGGAGCTCCTACTTCCAAAGGGGCAAGTCAGCGGGAGAAGCCACTTCGCCTACCCGGCCAAGTGTCACTGTCCCCCGGCCAGACTTGGCGGCAAGTCCCGGGGAGGAATAATGCCCATGGAAGTAGGAGCTCCTACTTCCAAAGGGGCAAGTCAGCGGGAGAAGCCACTTCGCCTACCCGGCCAAGTGTCACTGTCCCCCGGCCAGACTTGGCGGCAAGTCCCGGGGAGGAATAATGCCCATGGAAGTAGGAGCTCACTTGGCTCTAAGTCTTCGAGAGGTATAATGCCCATGGAAGTAAGAGCTCCTACTTCCAAAGGGGCAAGTCAGCGGGAGAAGCCACTTCGCCTACCCGGCCAAGTGTCACTGTCCCCCGGCCAGACTTGGCGGCAAGTCCCGGGGAGGAATAATGCCCATGGAAGTAGGAGCTCCTACTTCCAAAGGGGCAAGTCAGCGGGAGAAGCCACTTCGCCTACCCGGCCAAGTGTCACTGTCCCCCGGCCAGACTTGGCGGCAAGTCCCGGGGAGGAATAATGCCCATGGAAGTAGGAGCTCCTACTTCCAAAGGGGCAAGTCAGCGGGAGAAGCCACTTCGCCTACCCGGCCAAGTGTCACTGTCCCCCGGCCAGACTTGGCGGCAAGTCCCGGGGAGGAATAATGCCCATGGAAGTAGGAGCTCACTTGGCTCTAAGTCTTCGAGAGGTATAATGCCCATGGAAGTAAGAGCTCCTACTTCCAAAGGGGCAAGTCAGCGGGAGAAGCCACTTCGCCTACCCGGCCAAGTGTCACTGTCCCCCGGCCAGACTTGGCGGCAAGTCCCGGGGAGGAATAATGCCCCATGGAGCTCGGGCAGACTAGAAGTAACCTCGTCTGCCCGCTGGAGGGCGCCCTTCCCGGAGCGGAGGGGACCCCCTTGGCCACAAAGTGCAAGCCGAGTTTGGAGCTCGAAACCCGGCCACGCTTGGTCGTAGGTCCCGGTGAGGAACATGGCCATGGAAGTCGGAGCTCAAACCTCCAAATTGACCTCAGCGGGAGCACTTGCTGAGGCTGCCCGGGCATGGGTTACTGTTCCCCGGGCACACTTGGTCGTAGGTCCAAGTGTGGAACGTGTCCATGGAAGTTGAAGTGAAGAGAACCGCGAAAGGGAGTTTTTGCGCGAAGCCGCGGCCGAGGAGGGCTCACCGATCCCGGCGTGATTTCTGCCAGGCCCGGTACCCAAACCGAACTCCGCATGGTGGCTGGATCCGCGACCCTGGAACCCTGGGCCGGGAGCCTAGGGGCGAGAGGGGCCCCATGGAGCTCGGGCAGACTAGAAGTACCCTCGTCTGCCCGCTGGAGGGCGCCCTTCCCGGAGCGGAGGGGACCCCCCAAGCGACCAAGTGCAAGCCGAGTTTGGAGCTCGAAACCCGGCCACACTTGGTAGTATGTCCCGGTGAGGAACATGCCCATGGAAGTAAGAGCTCAGCGGGAGCAGCCACTCAGGCTACCCGGGAATGTGTCACTGTCCCCCGGCCAAGACTTGGCGGCAAGTCCCGGGGAGGAATAGTTCCCATGGAAGTAGCTCAGCGGGAGCAGCCACTCAGGCTACCCGGGAATGTGTCACTGTCCCCCGGCCAGACTTGGCGGCAGGTCCCGGGGAGGAATAGTGCTCATGGAAGTAGCTCAGCGGGAGCAGCCACTCAGGCTACCCGGGAATGTGTCACTGTCCCTCGGCCACACTTGGTCGTTGATTCCTGATGAGGAACATGCCCATGGAACTAAAGAGTTCAGCGGGAGCAGCCGCTCAGGCTACCCGGGAATGTGTCACTGTCCCCCGGCCAGACTTGGCGGCAGGTCCCGGGGAGGAACAGTGCCCATGGAAGTCGGAGCTCCAACCTCCAAGTTGACCTCAGCGGGAGCAGCCGCTGAGGCTACCCGGGCATGGGTGACTGTTCCCCGGCCACACTTGGTCGGAGGTCCCGGTGTGGAACATGCCCATGGAAGTTGAAGGGAAGAGAACCGCGAAAGGGAGTTTGGAGGCTTAGCCGCGGCCGAGGAGGTCTCACCGATCCCGGCGTGATTCCAGCCAGGCCCGGTACCCTATACCGAACTCGACAGGGTGGCTGTATCCGGGACCCTGGAACCCTGGGCGGGGAGCCTAGGGGCGAGAGGGGCCCCATGGAGCTCGGGCAGACTAGAAGTACCCTCGTCTGCCCGCTGGAGGGCGCCCTTCCCGGAGCGGAGGGGACCCCCCAAGCGACCAAGTGCAAGCCGAGTTTGGAGCTCGAAACCCGGCCACACTTGGTAGTTGGTCCCGGTGAGGAACATGCCCATGGAAGTAAGAGCTCAGCGGGAGCAGCCACTCAGGCTACCCGGCAATGTGTCACTGTCCCCCGGCCAAGACTTGGCGGCAAGTCCCGGGGAGGAATAGTGCCCATGGAAGTAGCTCAGCGGGAGCAGCTGCTGAGGCTACCCGGGAATGTGTCACTGTCCCCCGGCCAGACTTGGCGGCAGGTCCCGGGGAGGAATAGTGCTCATGGAAGTAGCTCAGCGGGAGCAGCTGCTGAGGCTACCCGGGAATGTGTCACTGTCCCTGGGCCACACTTGGTCGTTGGTTCCTGATGAGGAACATGCCCATGGAAGTAAGAGTTCAGCGGGAGAAGCCGCTCAAGCTACCCGGGAATGTGTCACTGTCCCCCGGCCAGACTTGGCGGCAGGTCCCGGGGAGGAACAGTGCCCATGGAAGTCGGAGCTCCAACCTCCAAGTTGACCTCAGCGGGAGCACTTGCTGAGGCTACCCGGGCATGGGCGACTGTTCCCCGGCCACACTTGGTCGGAGGTCCCGGTGTGGAACATGCCCATGGAAGTTGAAGGGAAGAGAACCGCGAAAGGGAGTTTGGAGGCTGAGCCGCGGCCGAGGAGGTCTCACCGATCCCGGCGTGATTCCAGCCAGGCCCGGTACCCTATACCGAACTCGACAGGGTGGCTGTATCCGGGACCCTGGAACCCTGGGCGGGGAGCCTAGGGGCGAGAGGGGCCCCATGGAGCTCGGGCAGACTAGAAGTACCCTCGTCTGCCCGCTGGAGGGCGCCCTTCCCGGAGCGGAGGGGACCCCCCAAGCGACCAAGTGCAAGCCGAGTTTGGAGCTCGAAACCCGGCCACACTTGGTAGTATGTCCCGGTGAGGAACATGCCCATGGAAGTAAGAGCTCAGCGGGAGCAGCCACTCAGGCTACCCGGGAATGTGTCACTGTCCCCCGGCCAGACTTGGCGGCAGGTCCCGGGGAGGAATAGTGCCCATGGAAGTCGGAGCTCCAACCTCCAAGTTGACCTCAGCGGGAGCACTTGCTGAGGCTACCCGGGCATGGGCGACTGTTCCCCGGCCACACTTGGTCGGAGGTCCCGGTGTGGAACATGCCCATGGAAGTTGAAGGGAAGAGAACCGCGAAAGGGAGTTTGGAGGCTGAGCCGCGGCCGAGGAGGTCTCACCGATCCCGGCGTGATTCCAGCCAGGCCCGGTACCCTATACCGAACTCGGCAGGGTGGCTGTATCCGGGACCCTGGAACCCTGGGCGGGGAGCCTAGGGGCGAGAGGGGCCCCATGGAGCTCGGGCAGACTAGAAGTACCCTCGTCTGCCCGCTGGAGGGCGCCCTTCCCGGAGCGGAGGGGACCCCCAAGCGACCAAGTGCAAGCCGAGTTTGGAGCTCGAAACCCGGCCACACTTGGTAGTATGTCCCGGTGAGGAACATGCCCATGGAAGTAAGAGCTCAGCGGGAGCAGCAGCTCAGGCTACCCGGCAATGTGTCACTGTCCCCCGGCCAAGACTTGGCGGCAAGTCCCGGGGAGGAATAGTGCCCATGGAAGTAGCTCAGCGGGAGCAGCCGCTCAGGCTACCCGGGAATGTGTCACTGTCCCCCGGCCAGACTTGGCGGCAGGTCCCGGGGAGGAATAGTGCTCATGGAAGTAGCTCAGCGGGAGCAGCTGCTGAAGATACCCGGGAATGTGTCACTGTCCCTGGGCCACACTTGGTCGTTGGTTCCTGATGAGGAACATGCCCATGGAAGTAAGAGTTCAGCGGGAGCAGCCGCTCAGGGCTACCCGGGAATGTGTCACTGTCCCCCGGCCAGACTTGGCGGCAGGTCCCGGGGAGGAATAGTGCCCATGGAAGTCGGAGCTCCAACCTCCAAGTTGACCTCAGCGGGAGCAGCCGCTGAGGCTACCCGGGCATGGGTGACTGTTCCCCGGCCACACTTGGTCGGAGGTCCCGGTGTGGAACATGCCCATGGAAGTTGAAGGGAAGAGAACCGCGAAAGGGAGTTTGGAGGCTGAGCCGCGGCCGAGGAGGTCTCACCGATCCCGGCGTGATTCCAGCCAGGCCCGGTACCCTATACCGAACTCGGCAGGGTGGCTTTATCCGGGACCCTGGAACCCTGGGCGGGGAGCCTAGGGGCGAGAGGGGCCCCATGGAGCTCGGGCAGACTAGAAGTACCCTCGTCTGCCCGCTGGAGGGCGCCCTTCCCGGAGCGGAGGGGACCCCCCAAGCGACCAAGTGCAAGCCGAGTTTGGAGCTCGAAACCCGGCCACACTTGGTAGTTGGTCCCGGTGAGGAACATGCCCATGGAAGTAAGAGCTCAGCGGGAGCAGCCACTCAGGCTACCCGGGAATGTGTCACTGTCCCCCGGCCAAGACTTGGCGGCAAGTCCCGGGGAGGAATAGTGCCCATGGAAGTAGCTCAGCGGGAGCAGCCACTCAGGCTACCCGGGAATGTGTCACTGTCCCCCGGCAAGACTTGGCGGCAGGTCCCGGGGAGGAATAGTGCTCATGGAAGTAGCTCAGCGGGAGCAGCTGCTGAGGCTACCCGGGAATGTGTCACTGTCCCTGGGCCACACTTGGTCGTTGGTTCCTGATGAGGAACATGCCCATGGAAGTAAGAGTTCAGCGGGAGCAGCCGCTCAGGGCTACACGGGAATGTGTCACTGTCCCCCGGCCAGACTTGGCGGCAGGTCCCGGGGAGGAATAGTGCCCATGGAAGTCGGAGCTCCAGCCTCCAAGTTGACCTCAGCGGGAGCAGCCGCTGAGGCTACCCGGGCATGGGTGACTGTTCCCCGGCCACACTTGGTCGGAGGTCCCGGTGTGGAACATGCCCATGGAAGTTGAAGGGAAGAGAACCGCGAAAGGGAGTTTGGAGGCTGAGCCGCGGCCGAGGAGGTCTCACCGATCCCGGCGTGATTCCAGCCAGGCCCGGTACCCTATACCGAACTCGACAGGGTGGCTGTATCCGGGACCCTGGAACCCTGGGCGGGGAGCCTAGGGGCGAGAGGGGCCCCATGGAGCTCGGGCAGACTAGAAGTACCCTCGTCTGCCCGCTGGAGGGCGCCCTTCCCGGAGCGGAGGGGACCCCCCAAGCGACCAAGTGCAAGCCGAGTTTGGAGCTCGAAACCCGGCCACACTTGGTAGTTGGTCCCGGTGAGGAACATGCCCATGGAAGTAAGAGCTCAGCGGGAGCAGCCACTCAGGCTACCCGGCAATGTGTCACTGTCCCCCGGCCAAGACTTGGCGGCAAGTCCCGGGGAGGAATAGTGCCCATGGAAGTAGCTCAGCGGGAGCAGCTGCTGAGGCTACCCGGGAATGTGTCACTGTCCCCCGGCCAGACTTGGCGGCAGGTCCCGGGGAGGAATAGTGCTCATGGAAGTAGCTCAGCGGGAGCAGCTGCTGAGGCTACCCGGGAATGTGTCACTGTCCCTGGGCAACACTTGGTCGTTGGTTCCTGATGAGGAACATGCCCATGGAAGTAAGAGTTCAGCGGGAGAAGCCGCTCAAGCTACCCGGGAATGTGTCACTGTCCCCCGGCCAGACTTGGCGGCAGGTCCCGGGGAGGAACAGTGCCCATGGAAGTCGGAGCTCCAACCTCCAAGTTGACCTCAGCGGGAGCACTTGCTGAGGCTACCCGGGCATGGGCGACTGTTCCCCGGCCACACTTGGTCGGAGGTCCCGGTGTGGAACATGCCCATGGAAGTTGAAGGGAAGAGAACCGCGAAAGGGAGTTTGGAGGCTGAGCCGCGGCCGAGGAGGTCTCACCGATCCCGGCGTGATTCCAGCCAGGCCCGGTACCCTATACCGAACTCGGCAGGGTGGCTGTATCCGGGACCCTGGAACCCTGGGCGGGGAGCCTAGGGGCGAGAGGGGCCCCATGGAGCTCGGGCAGACTAGAAGTACCCTCGTCTGCCCGCTGGAGGGCGCCCTTCCCGGAGCGGAGGGGACCCCCCAAGCGACCAAGTGCAAGCCGAGTTTGGAGCTCGAAACCCGGCCACACTTGGTAGTTGGTCCCGGTGAGGAACATGCCCATGGAAGTAAGAGCTCAGCGGGAGCAGCCACTCAGGCTACCCGGCAATGTGTCACTGTCCCCCGGCCAAGACTTGGCGGCAAGTCCCGGGGAGGAATAGTGCCCATGGAAGTAGCTCAGCGGGAGCAGCTGCTGAGGCTACCCGGGAATGTGTCACTGTCCCCCGGCCAGACTTGGCGGCAGGTCCCGGGGAGGAATAGTGCTCATGGAAGTAGCTCAGCGGGAGCAGCTGCTGAGGCTACCCGGGAATGTGTCACTGTCCCTGGGCAACACTTGGTCGTTGGTTCCTGATGAGGAACATGCCCATGGAAGTAAGAGTTCAGCGGGAGAAGCCGCTCAAGCTACCCGGGAATGTGTCACTGTCCCCCGGCCAGACTTGGCGGCAGGTCCCGGGGAGGAACAGTGCCCATGGAAGTCGGAGCTCCAACCTCCAAGTTGACCTCAGCGGGAGCACTTGCTGAGGCTACCCGGGCATGGGCGACTGTTCCCCGGCCACACTTGGTCGGAGGTCCCGGTGTGGAACATGCCCATGGAAGTTGAAAGGAAGAGAACCGCGAAAGGGAGTTTGGAGGCTGAGCCGCGGCCGAGGAGGTCTCACCGATCCCGGCGTGATTCCAGCCAGGCCCGGTACCCTATACCGAACTCGGCAGGGTGGCTGTATCCGGGACCCTGGAACCCTGGGCGGGGAGCCTAGGGGCGAGAGGGGCCCCATGGAGCTCGGGCAGACTAGAAGTACCCTCGTCTGCCCGCTGGAGGGCGCCCTTCCCGGAGCGGAGGGGACCCCCAAGCGACCAAGTGCAAGCCGAGTTTGGAGCTCGAAACCCGGCCACACTTGGTAGTATGTCCCGGTGAGGAACATGCCCATGGAAGTAAGAGCTCAGCGGGAGCAGCCACTCAGGCTACCCGGCAATGTGTCACTGTCCCCCGGCCAAGACTTGGCGGCAAGTCCCGGGGAGGAATAGTGCCCATGGAAGTAGCTCAGCGGGAGCAGCCGCTCAGGCTACCCGGGAATGTGTCACTGTCCCCCGGCCAGACTTGGCGGCAGGTCCCGGGGAGGAATAGTGCTCATGGAAGTAGCTCAGCGGGAGCAGCTGCTGAAGATACCCGGGAATGTGTCACTGTCCCTGGGCCACACTTGGTCGTTGGTTCCTAATGAGGAACATGCCCATGGAAGTAAGAGTTCAGCGGGAGAAGCCGCTCAGGCTACCCGGGAATGTGTCACTGTCCCCCGGCCAGACTTGGCGGCAGGTCCCGGGGAGGAATAGTGCCCATGGAAGTCGGAGCTCCAACCTCCAAGTTGACCTCAGCGGGAGCACTTGCTGAGGCTACCCGGGCATGGGCGACTGTTCCCCGGCCACACTTGGTCGGAGGTCCCGGTGTGGAACATGCCCATGGAAGTTGAAGGGAAGAGAACCGCGAAAGGGAGTTTGGAGGCTGAGCCGCGGCCGAGGAGGTCTCACCGATCCCGGCGTGATTCCAGCCAGGCCCGGTACCCTATACCGAACTCGACAGGGTGGCTGTATCCGGGACCCTGGAACCCTGGGCGGGGAGCCTAGGGGCGAGAGGGGCCCCATGGAGCTCGGGCAGACTAGAAGTACCCTCGTCTGCCCGCTGGAGGGCGCCCTTCCCGGAGCGGAGGGGACCCCCCAAGCGACCAAGTGCAAGCCGAGTTTGGAGCTCGAAACCCGGCCACACTTGGTAGTATGTCCCGGTGAGGAACATGCCCATGGAAGTAAGAGCTCAGCGGGAGCAGCCACTCAGGCTACCCGGGAATGTGTCACTGTCCCCCGGCCAAGACTTGGCGGCAAGTCCCGGGGAGGAATAGTGCCCATGGAAGTAGCTCAGCGGGAGCAGCCACTCAGGCTACCCGGGAATGTGTCACTGTCCCCCGGCCAAGACTTGGCGGCAAGTCCCGGGGAGGAATAGTGCCCATGGAAGTAGCTCAGCGGGAGCAGCCACTCAGGCTACCCGGGAATGTGTCACTGTCCCTCGGCCACACTTGGTCGTAGGTCCCGGTGAGGAACATGCCCATGGAAGTCGGAGCTCCAACCTCCAACCGGGTGAAGCCTCCGAGAGCTAGCCGGGAATAGGGCGCCAATCCCGGCTACCGCCCTCCATTCTTGCCCCGGTCGAAAGACCTACGTCCTCGCACCAGCACAAGCGCAAAAATTTTCTAAGTGTGGGAGAACCGAGGACCCGCCCGGTGGCACTCTGCCTCTCGCTGCCGCCCTCCTGGAAGCGTCCTCGGTCACTGTGTGTGCGGCAGATATCAGAGCTCCGGAAAGGTGAAAAAGAACCGGTAAGAGGGCGAATCCGGCAGCTCCCTGCCGGGCGAGGACCACCGCGAGCGGCGGGGACGTCAGACGGGAGACGCGCGGCGGACCTTCCGTCGGAGTGCCTGGGATTTTGACCTCGGAGAAGTTCGAAAAAATTATGCGGTCGGAGCTGTCTGCCTTGGCCGGGGAAGGCTCACCGCCGGCGGCTGCCAACCCCTGGCTTGCCCGCTGGATGCCCTTTCGGAGGCTGCTGAAAAAGAACTGTCAGGCGGGCACCTCTCGGAAGAACCGCAGACCAAAACGACCGGTAAAAATTTTGGGCGATCCGACACGTAGTGCACCTTCGGCGGCAGAGAAAAGCAGCAAAAATACCGGTCAGAGAAGGGGAGTTTTGGTCGACTCTGCCAGGTTTTTGCACTAAGTCAGATCCGTAATGCCAGCGGGACTGAGTCGCTTTTGCGTGCCGTGGTCCTGGAGGCCTGCTCGGACAGAGCGGTCCTTCGGGTCCCGCGGGAAGGGGCATTTCATGTTCCTCTGCGGGAGGTGATCCATTTTCTGCGGGAAATGGCGAGCCCCTTCGGCTACAAGAGTGTGTAGGTCCCGCTCAACAGTCTACGTCCTTAACCATCGGGGACTTTGTAGATTTTGCCCAAAATCGCTCTCCGCAGAACAGAGCGTGAGGTCTCCGCGGCGGAGGCCGGAAAAGGTGCGAGGTGAGCGGCATGGTATGACTGGGCTCGTGCCGCTCACTGCTACCCGGAGCGTGGCGCCCTCCGGGTAAAAAGCTAGCCGGGGCGAGTAGGTGGGTTGACGGGCGCATAAGCAACGCCGTCCCCGCCGTACAAGGTGCCGGTGGCCTGGCGAACCACCGGCGTAAGGCTAGCCAGGGCGTACCGCGGGGCAGAGGGCGCATAAGCCACGCTCTCTCTCCATCCCACCAGCACAAGCGAAAAATTTTCAAAGTGTGGGAGAACCGGCTTCCCGACCGGTGGCACTCTGCCTCTCTCTGCCGCCCTCCTGGAAGCGTCCTCGGTCACTCGGAGTACGGCAGATTTAAGAGCTCCGGAATGGTGAAAAAGAACCGGAGAGAGGGCGACTCCGGCTTCTCTCTGCCGGGCGAGGACCACCGCAGGCGGCGGGGACCTCTGACAGGAGGCGGCGCTGCGGGCAGGCTTTCTAAGTGCCTGGGCTTTTGGCCTCGGCGAAAGTCGAAAAAATTATGCGGTCGGAGCTTTCTGCCCCGGCCGGGGAAGGCTCACCGCCGGCGGCTGCCAACCCCTGGCTTGCCCGCTGGATGCCCTTTCGGAGGCTGCTGAAAAAGAACTGTCAGGCGGGCACCTCTCGGAAGAACCGCAGACCAAAACGACCGGTAAAAATTTTGGGCGATCCGACCCGTAGTGCACCTTCGGCGGCAGAGAAAAGCAACAAAAATACCGGTCAGAGAAGGGGAGTTTTGGTCGACTCTGCCAGGTTTTTGCACTAAGTCAGATCCGTAATGCCAGCGGGACTGAGTCGCTTTTGCGTGCCGTGGTCCTGGAGGCCTGCTCGGACAGAGCGGTCCTTCGGGTCCCGCGGGAAGGGGCATTTCATGTTCCTCTGCGGGAGGTGATCCATTTTCTGCGGGAAATGGCGAGCCCCTTCGGCTACAAGAGTGTGTAGGTCCCGCTCAACAGTCTACGTCCTTAACCATCGGGGACTTTGTAGATTTTGCCCAAAATCGCTCTCCGCAGAACAGAGCGTGAGGTCTCCGCGGCGGAGGCCGGAAAAGGTGCGAGGTGAGCGGCATGGTATGACTGGGCTCGTGCCGCTCACTGCTACCCGGAGCGTGGCGCCCTCCGGGTAAAAGGCTAGCCGGGGCGAGTAGGTGGGATGACGGGCGCATAAGCAACGCCGTCCCCGCCGTACAAGGTGCCGGTGGCCTGGCGAACCACCGGCGTAAGGCTAGCCAGGGCGTACCGCGGGGCAGAGGGCGCATAAGCCACGCTCTCTCTCCATCCCACCAGCACAAGCGAAATATTTTCAAAGTGTGGGAGAACCGGCTTCCCGACCGGTGGCACTCTGCCTCTCGCTGCCGCCCTCCTGGAAGCGTCCTCGGTCACTCGGAGTACGGCAGATTTAAGAGCTCCGGAATGGTGAAAAAGAACCGGAGAGAGGGCGACTCCGGCTTCTCTCTGCCGGGCGAGGACCACCGCAGGCGGCGGGGACGTCTGACAGGAGACGGCGCTGCGGGCAGGCTTTAAAAGTGCATGGGGTTTTGGCCTCGGCAAAAGTCGAAAAAATTATGCGGTCGGAGCTGTCTGCCCCGGCCGGGGAAGGCTCACCGCCGGCGGCTGCCAACCCCTGGCTTGCCCGCTGGATGGCCTTTCGGAGGCTTCTGAAAAAGAACTGTCAGGCGGGCACCTCTCGGAAGAACCGCAGACCAAAACGACCGGTAAAAATTTTGGGCGATCCGACCCGTAGTGCACCTTCGGCGGCAGAGAAAAGCAACAAAAATACCGGTCAGAGAAGGGGAGTTTTGGTCGACTCTGCCAGGTTTTTGCACTAAGTCAGATCCGTAATGCCAGCGGGACTGAGTCGCTTTTGCGTGCCGTGGTCCTGGAGGCCTGCTCGGACAGGGCGGTCCTTTCGGGTCCCGCGGGAAGGGGCATTTCATGTTCCTCTGCGGGAGGTGATCCATTTTCTGCGGGAAATGGCGAGCCCCTTCGGCTACAAGAGTGTGTAGGTCCCGCTCAACAGTCTACGTCCTTAACCATCGGGGACTTTGTAGATTTTGGTCAAGATCGCCCCCCGCATGTCCTAGCGGGAGGTCTCCGCGGCGGAGGCCGGAAAAGGTGCGAGGTGAGCGGCATGGTATGACTGGGCTCGTGCCGCTCACTGCTACCCGGAGCGTGGCGCCCTCCGGGTAAAAGGCTAGCCGGGGCGAGTAGGTGGGATGACGGGCGCATAAGCAACGCCGTCCCCGCCGTACAAGGTGCCGGTGGCCTGGCGAACCACCGGCGTAAGGCTAGCCAAGGGCGTACCGCGGGGCAGAGGGCGCATAAGCCACGCTCTCTCTCCATCCCACCAGCACAAGCGAAAAATTTTCAAAGTGTGGGAGAACCGGCTTCCCGACCGGTTGCACTCTGCCTCTCGCTGCCGCCGTCCTGGAAGCGTCCTCGGTCACTCGGAGTACGGCAGATTTAAGAGCTCCGGAATGGTGAAAAAGAACCGGAGAGAGGGCGACTCCGGCTTCTCTCTGCCGGGCGAGGACCACCGCAGGCGGCGGGGACGTCTGACAGGAGACGGCGCTGCGGGCAGGCTTTAAAAGTGCATGGGGTTTTGGCCTCGGAGAAAGTCGAAAAAATTATGCGGTCGGAGCTGTCTGCCCCGGCCGGGGAAGGCTCACCTCCGGCGGCTGCCAACCCCTGGCTTGCCCGCTGGATGGCCTTTCGGAGGCTGCTGAAAAAGAACTGTCAGGCGGGCACCTCTCGGAAGAACCGCAGACCAAAACGACCGGTAAAAATTTTGGGCGATCCGACCCGTAGTGCACCTTCGGCGGCAGAGAAAAGCAACAAAAATACCGGTCAGAGAAGGGGAGTTTTGGTCGACTCTGCCAGGTTTTTGCACTAAGTCAGATCCGTAATGCCAGCGGGACTGAGTCGCTCTTGCGTGCCGTGGTCCTGGAAGCCTGCTCGGACAGAGTGGTCCTTCGGGTCCCGCGGGAAGGGGCATTTCATGTTCCTCTGCGGGAGGTGATCCATTTTCTGCGGGAAATGGCGAGCCCCTTCGGCTACAAGAGTGTGTAGGTCCCGCTCAACAGTCTACGTCCTTAACCATCGGGGACTTTGTAGATTTTGCCCAAAATCGCTCTCCGCAGAACAGAGCGGGAGGTCTCCGCGGCGGAGGCCGGAAAAGGTGCGAGGTGAGCGGCATGGTATGACTGGGCTCGTGCCGCTCACTGCTACCCGGAGCGTGGCGCCCTCCGGGTAAAAGGCTAGCCGGGGCGAGTAGGTGGATTGACGGGCGCATAAGCAACGCCGTCCCCGCCGTACAAGGTGCCGGTGGCCTGGCGAACCACCGGCGTAAGGCTAGCCAAGGGCGTACCGCGGGGCAGAGGGCGCATAAGCCACGCCGTCCCCGCTGTACAAGGTGCCGGTGGCCTGGCGAACCACCGGCGTAAGGCTAGCCAAGGGCGTACCGCGGGGCAGAGGGCGCATAAGCCACGCTCTCTCTCCATCCCACCAGAACAAGCGAAAAAATTTCAAAGTGTGGGAGAACCGGCTTCCCGACCGGTGGCACTCTGCCTCTCGCTGCCGCCCTCCTGGAAGCGTCCTCGGTCACTCGGTGTCCGGCAGATTTCAGAGCTCCGGAATGGTGAAAAAGAACCGGTGAGAGGGCGAATCCGGCTTCTCTCTGCCGGGCGAGGACCACCGCAGGCGGCAAGGGACGTCTGCCAGGAGACGGCGCTGCGGGCAGGCTTTAAAAGTGCATGGGGTTTTGGCCTCGGCGAAAGTCGAAAAAATTTTGCGGTCGGAGCTGTCTGCCCCGGCCGGGGAAGGCTCACCGCCGGCGGCTGCCAACCCCTGGCTTGCCCGCTGGATGCCCTTTCGGAGGCTGCTGAAAAAGAACTGTCAGGCGGGCACCTCTCGGAAGAACCGCAGACCAAAACGACCGGTAAAAATTTTGGGCGATCCGATCCTCAGTGCACCTTCGGCGGCAGAGAAAAGCAACAAAAACACCGGTCAAAGAAGGGAGGTTTTGGTCGACTCTGCCTGGTTTTTGCACAAAGTCAGATCCGTAATGCCAGCGGGACTGAGTCGCTTTTGCGTGCCGTGGTCCTGGAGGCCTGCTCGGACAGAGCGGTCCTTCGGGTCCCGCGGGAAGGGGCATTTCATGTTCCTCTGCGGGAGGTGGTCCATTTTCTGCGGGAAATGGCGAGCCCCATCGGCTACAAGAGTGTGTAGGTCCCGCTCAACAGTCTACGTCCTTAACCATCGGGGACTTTGTAGATTTTGGCAGAAATCGCCCCCCGCAGGTCCTAGCGGGAGGTCTCCGCGGCGGAGGCCGGAGAGGGCGCGAGGTGAGCGGCATGGTATGACTGGGTTCGTGCCGCTCACTGGTACCCGGAGCGTGGCGCCCTCCGGGTAAAAGGCTAGCCGGGGCGAGTAGGTGGGTTGACGGGCGCATAAGCCACGCCGTCCCCGCCGTACAAGGTGCCGGTGGCCTGGCGAACCACCGGCGTAAGGCCAGCCAGGGCGGACCGCGGGGCAGAGGGCGCATAAGCCACGCTCTCTCTCCATCCCACCAGAACAAGCGAAAAATTTTCAAAGTGTGGGAGAACCGGCGACCCGACCGGTGGCACTCTGCCTCTCGCTGCCGCCCTCCTGGAAGCGTCCTCGGTCACTCGGTGTCCGGCAGATTTCAGAGCTCCGGAATGGTGAAAAAGAACCGGAGAGGGGGCGACTCCGGCTTCTCTCTGCCGGGCGAGGACCACCGCAGGCGGCAAGGGACGTCTGACAGGAGACGGCGCTGCGGGCAGGCTTTAAAAGTGCATGGGGTTTTGGCCTCGGCGAAAGTCGAAAAAATTTTGCGGTCGGAGCCGTCTGCCCCGGCCGGGGAAGGCTCACCGCCGGCGGCTGCCAACCCCTGGCTTGCCCGCTGGATGGCCTTTCGGAGGCTGCTGAAAAAGAACTGTCAGGCGGGCACCTCTCGGAAGAACCGCAGACCAAAACGACCGGTAAAAATTTTGGGCGATCCGACCCTCAGTGCACCTTCGGCGGCAGAGAAAAGCATCAAAAATACCGGTCAAAGAAGCGAGGTTTTGGTCGACTCTGCCAGGTTTTTGCACAAAGTGTTGGCATCGTGCGGCGTCGCGCTTTGCCGTACCGTATCCCCAATGGAGCGGCGCCCGGCGGGGTAGGCTAGCCATGTGAGGTCGAGGGCGGGAGGACGGGACGTAAGCCAGGCCGTTCTCCACAAGAAATTCCGGACGCGGAGACCCCTTCTCCGCCCTACGGTCCCCAATGGGGTGGCGCCCGGCGGGTGAGGCTAGCCATGGGAGGACGGGACGTAAGCCAGGCCGTTCTCCACAAGAAATTCCGTACGCGGAGACCCCTTCTCCGCCCTACGGTCCCCAATGGGGTGGCGCCCGGCGGGTGAGGCTAGCCATGTGAGGTCGAGGGCGGGAGGACGGGACGTAAGCCAGGCCGTTCTCCACAAGTAAATTCCGGACGCGGAGACCCCTTCTCCGCCCTACGGTCCCCAATGGGGTGGCGCCCGGCGGGTGAGGCTAGCCGTGTGAGGTCGAGGGCGGGAGGACGGGACGTAAGCCAGGCCGTTCTCCACAAGTAAATTCCGGACGCGGAGACCCCTTCTCCGCCCTACGGTCCCCAATGGGGTGGCGCCCGGCGGGTGAGGCTAGCCATGTGAGGTCGAGGGCGGGAGGACGGGACGTAAGCCAGGCCGTTCTCCACAAGTAAATTCCGGACGCGGAGACCCCTTCTCCGCCCTACGGTCCCCAATGGGGTGGCTCCCGGCGGGTGAGGCTAGCCATGTGAGGTCGAGGGCGGGAGGACGGGACGCAAGCCAGGCCGTTCTCCACAAACTCCCAGCGGTAGAGTCTCGGCTCTCCGCTCTTTTGATCGATCTGACACAGCGCGATCCGGCGGGGCAGGGCACTTTGCTCGGTCAGGGGTATTGGCCCCGGCCGGTTTATGGTAAAGCGTTCCTTAGCCTCAGTCTTGGTCGCGCATCAATCCCCCGCTCCCCGTGAGCGGCTGTGGTCCTCTGCCTAAGGTTGTGTAGCGCGGTGCCAGTGTGGTCCTCGCACGGCCCCGCTCCTGCCACAGCGGTAGGACTCTCTGCTTCGGCTGAGGTTTGCTACGAAGCGTATGGAACGGGCGTACTCCACCGTACCGTGGGTGGGGGGCGGCGGCGGCGGCGGCAGCGTCCAGCGCGGAGCTCCGGCTCCCGCGGCAGCGCCTCGCCTAGTGTCCCTCGGGCAAGTCCAATCGCCCCCCGCCCGGTCGGAGAGCGCAGACACACCTCTGTGTCCACGGTTTATTTCCGCAGCACGAAAAGGGACGGCTCCCGCCTGCTCCTCGCGGCGGCGACGAGGCTTAGACCCACCGTGGCGTATCCGCGGTAGGTATGCTCGTCGGTCGGAGGAGCGGTTGCGGTCGAGTGGTCCCCAGTGTACCCTGTTAGCGCTGCCCGCCTACGCCTGAAGAGCTGCGGACCGAGAAAAAGGTTCGCTCCGCTGCTGACGGCGAAGCGCGCGGCACGCCGCGGAAGAGGAGAGGGAGCGGTCGCCCCCGGGGCGGCTCCCCTCCGAGTCCGGCAGAAGCAGAGATTGTAGCGGAGGGGGGGGTTTCTAAATTCCCCGGGCGTGTTATCCCCAGCGGTAGCCTTTGAACTCTTCAACCGCAAGCACGATCGCACGTTCACAGCACCCGTCACTAGGAGCCGGGCCAGAGGCGGGCGGCAGACGAAACCGACATGAGCGCTTAAGGGTATTGCACCCCCGGCGCCCAGACCCTGGAAATTGAGTCTGCCCCCAAAGCCCACCCGCGTCCTCCTTGGCGCTCCCGGAGTACATGGTCGTAGATGGGCCATCGGTCGCTAATGCCAAACTGCGTCCCAGGGGTGCGTCCCCTCTGACCAACGGCAGACCCATCCCTCTCGCCAATCCGCGGATCCCCGCCAGGTCCCGAACAGGGCTCGTCCTTTAGCGTTTCAAATGCGCCCTCCCCGCCATACGAGGGGTTGAGGACCGTAGCCTTCCCTTACGAGAGGCACCAGGGGTGCGCCTGCTCGAGGGCCCGGCCGTGGGCGTAACGCTTGGGCCGCCCGGGGGAGTCGGTAGACCATGGGAGACCAACACTCGCACACGAACGTTGCCCGTGCTTTTGTGGAAGAGAGCTTCTTGCGAGGTTGTCGCTGCGGTGGCGCCCGGACAAACCCTATCCCTAAAACTTCTGGGGAATTGGCGTCTAAGCCTGCACCCTGCACGGTATCCCTGCACCCACGAAGGGGGCCGTGGAAGGCTTGGGGTCGCGCCGGCGAAACCGACCGGATGCCCGGGGTACTGAACCCCCGGGGTCCCACCCTGGAAATTGAGCCGTCCGACCCCGCCACGTCTTCCTAGTGCTCTCCTTGGCTCCCCCGCCTGTGGGCATCGTTAGGGGCTGCGGTCATCAGCGCCGGCTAAGCTTCGGCAACACGGCCGACCCACCCCTTCGGCGCCTGGGGGTGCCTGGTCCCAGTCCGGGCCGTTCCGTAGGGGCGGCTATCCCTTACATGAGGGACTCGGTGCGTCCGCTCGGGCTGCGGGGCTCCGGCTCCGACAGCCGGGGAGCTGGTTTTGACCGCGGGCCTCCACGGGAACCGGCAGGGACCGGACTAGGCGTCAAGCCGAAAATAACCCCGGCACCCTCTGCTTCCAAAGCGAGGGGACCTTTGGCCGAGCGGGGGCACCGGAAGCCGAACCGACCCCAACCCCTCTTCCTACCCCAGGGCTGGGCTGACCAATCCCCTGATCGGGTCTAAAATGGAAGAAGGGGATTCGAGGGAAGGGGCTGGCGGAAGGCAGTTGCCCGACGGAGTAGGCGAAGGCCAGGCCGTTTCCGAGTCCCGAGCAGAGGAGGGCGAACTCGGCTCTTCATCGACCGACGGCGAGGCGAGGGCGGTGGCTGCCGCGGGGAAGACTCCATTGCTCGTCAGCGCGCTAGGAGCGGGGCCGACTGGCTGCTCGGGGTATGGCATCCCCGGGGGCCCACCCTGGAAATCTTCGCTCCTCAGCCGCTGCAGGTTATAAGGTCCCGCCGCGCGTAAGCGCTCAACTCTCCGACCCACGGATGTCGAGCCCATGGTGAGCCGGCCGTTTCGTACGGGGAAAAGGGGTCCTCTGGCCCCACATCGATCGAGGGGGTTTAGATCCGCGGAGGCACGCACCGCGAGGCGAATCGCTGCTTTTCCCCAAGAGGTTAACCTTCAAACCACCGAGTAGGTTCGGGGCAGGGCCGACAGTCTGCACTGGGGTATTGCATCCCTGGTGGGGCGACCCTGGAAATCTCTGCCCCTTTCCACTCTTTCGGTTGGGCCTCTCGTCGGGGCGAGCGTAAGTCGGCAAGCAGACGTGGGAAGAGGCTTCTTACCGGTGACACTCCCTTCGTGAGAGAGGCAGGTACTCGCCCCGGACCCCGGTCCAAATCTGCGCGGGCCGGACGGCCTCGGCCCTAGCCGAAGGCCGCTCCCGCGAAGCCAGGGAGCCGAAAAAATAACCCCGACACCCTCCGCGACCTCGCGTGCTTCCAAAGCGAGGGGAACCTTTGGCCGAGCGGGGCACCCGAAGCCGAACCGACCCCAACCCCTCTTCTTACCCCAGGGCTGGGCTGACCAATCCCCTGATCGGGTCTAAAATGGAAGAAGGGGATTCGAGGGAAGGGGCTGGCGGAAGGCAGTTGCCCGACGGAGTAGGCGAAGGCCAGGCCGTTTCCAAATCCCGAGCCAGAGGAGGGCGAACGACGTTCTTCATCGACCGACGGCGAGGCTAGGGCGAGGGCGGTGGCTGCCGCGGGGAAGACTCCATTGCTTGCCAGCGTGCTAGGAGCGGGGCCGACAGGCTGCTCGGGGTATGGCATCCCCGGGGGCCCACCCTGGAAATCTTCGCTCCTCAGCCGCTGCAGGTTATAAGGTCCCGCCGCGCGTAAGCGCTCAACTCCCCGACCCACGGACGTCGAGCCCATGGTGAGCTGACAGTTTCGTACGGGGAAAAGGGGTCCTCTGGCCCCACATCGATCGAGGGGGTTTAGATCCGCGGAGGCACGCACCGCGAGGCGAATCGCTGCTTTTCCCCAAGAGGTTAACCTTCAAACCACCGAGTAGGTTCGGGGCAGGGCCGACTGTCTGCACTGGGGTATTGCATCCCTGGTGGGGCGACCCTGGAAATCTCTGCCCCTTTCCACTCTTTCGGTTGGGCCTCTCGTCGGGGCGAGCGTAAGTCGGCAAGCAGACGTGGGAAGAGGCTTCTTACCGGTGACACTCCCTTCGTGAGAGAGGCAGGTACTCGCCCCGCACCCCGGTCCAAATCTGCTCGGTCCGGCCGTCGTCGGCCCTAGCCGAAGGCCGCTCCCGCGAAGCCAGGCGATCCGAACCGAGGATCCGCGCGAGCCTTCTCCAAGCCCTCTGCCGGGCGCTGGTGTTGAAAGCGTAGCGGACCCTGTTCGCCGGAGCGATAGGAGCGGAGCACCGGTCCCGCAGGGTTGAAAGCTGGGTAGCAGCGCCGTAGCTTCCCTCCCAGCCTTCCCCCGGACCTGG
>NW_027285235.1:0-7500 GCF_040894005.1 Engystomops pustulosus | reverse complement strand
GAGTGCGAGCCTTGCCCCGTGCATGGACTTCCGAAGTGATGACGTCAGCGGGAGCAGCCGCTCGGCCGTATCCGGCGGCATGTCACTGTTCCCCGGCCAGACTTGGCGGCAAGTCCCGGGGACGAACAAGCCCATGGAAGTAGGGGCTCAGCGGGAGCAGCCAGTTGGCCTATCCGGCCACATGTCACTGTCCCCCGGCCAGACTTGGCGGCAAGTCCCGGGGAGGAACAAGCCCATGGAAGTAGGAGCTCCGACTTCCAAAGTGATGACGTCAGCGGGAGCAGCCGCTCGGCCGTATCCGGCGGCATGTCACTGTTCCCCGGCCAGACTTGGCGGCAAGTCCCGGGGACGAACAAGCCCATGGAAGTAGGGGCTCAGCGGGAGCAGCCAGTTGGCCTATCCGGCCACATGTCACTGTCCCCCGGCCAGACTTGGCGGCAAGTCCCGGGGAGGAACAAGCCCATGGAAGTAGGAGCTCCGACTTCCAAAGTGATGACGTCAGCGGGAGCAGCCGCTCGGCCGTATCCGGCGGCATGTCACTGTTCCCCGGCCAGACTTGGCGGCAAGTCCCGGGGACGAACAAGCCCATGGAAGTAGGGGCTCAGCGGGAGCAGCCAGTTGGCCTATCCGGCCACATGTCACTGTCCCCCGGCCAGACTTGGCGGCAAGTCCCGGGGAGGAACAAGCCCATGGAAGTAGGAGCTCCGACTTCCAAAGTGATGACGTCAGCGGGAGCAGCCGCTCGGCCGTATCCGGCGGCATGTCACTGTTCCCCGGCCAGACTTGGCGGCAAGTCCCGGGGACGAACAAGCCCATGGAAGTAGGGGCTCAGCGGGAGCAGCCAGTTGGCCTATCCGGCCACATGTCACTGTCCCCCGGCCAGACTTGGCGGCAAGTCCCGGGGAGGAACAAGCCCATGGAAGTAGGAGCTCCGACTTCCAAAGTGATGACGTCAGCGGGAGCAGCCGCTCGGCCGTATCCGGCGGCATGTCACTGTTCCCCGGCCAGACTTGGCGGCAAGTCCCGGGGACGAACAAGCCCATGGAAGTAGGGGCTCAGCGGGAGCAGCCAGTTGGCCTATCCGGCCACATGTCACTGTCCCCCGGCCAGACTTGGCGGCAAGTCCCGGGGAGGAACAAGCCCATGGAAGTAGGAGCTCCGACTTCCAAAGTGATGACGTCAGCGGGAGCAGCCGCTCGGCCGTATCCGGCGGCATGTCACTGTTCCCCGGCCAGACTTGGCGGCAAGTCCCGGGGACGAACAAGCCCATGGAAGTAGGGGCTCAGCGGGAGCAGCCAGTTGGCCTATCCGGCCACATGTCACTGTCCCCCGGCCAGACTTGGCGGCAAGTCCCGGGGAGGAACAAGCCCATGGAAGTAGGAGCTCCGACTTCCAAAGTGATGACGTCAGCGGGAGCAGCCGCTCGGCCGTATCCGGCGGCATGTCACTGTTCCCCGGCCAGACTTGGCGGCAAGTCCCGGGGACGAACAAGCCCATGGAAGTAGGGGCTCAGCGGGAGCAGCCAGTTGGCCTATCCGGCCACATGTCACTGTCCCCCGGCCAGACTTGGCGGCAAGTCCCGGGGAGGAACAAGCCCATGGAAGTAGGAGCTCCTACTTCCAAAGCGATGACGTCAGCGGGAGCAGCCGCTCGGCCGTATCCGGCGGCATGTCACTGTTCCCCGGCCAGACTTGGCGGCAAGTCCCGGGGGACGAACAAGCCCATGGAAGTAGGGGCTCAGCGGGAGCAGCCAGTTGGCCTATCCGGCCACATGTCACTGTCCCCCGGCCAGACTTGGCGGCAAGTCCCGGGGAGGAACAAGCCCATGGAAGTAGGAGCTCCTACTTCCAAAGCGATGACGTCAGCGGGAGAAGCCGCTCGGCCTATCCGGCCACATGTCACCGTCCCCCGGCCACACTTGGCTATAGGTCCCGGGGAGGAATAATGCCCATGGAAGTAGGAGCTCCTACTTCCAAAGGGGCAAGTCAGCGGGAGCAGCCACTTGGCCTATTCGGCCAAGTTTCACTGTTCCCCGGCCACACTTGGCTGTAGGTCCCGGAGAGGAATAATGCCCATGGAAGTAAGAGCTCCTACCTCCAAAGGGGCAAGTCAGCGGGAGAAGCCACTTGGCCTATCCGGCCACATGTCACTGTCCCCCGGCCAAGCTTGGCTGTAGGTCCCGGGGAGGAATAATGCCCATGGAAGTAGGAGCTCCTACTTCCAAAGGGGCAAGTCAGCGGAAGAAGCCACTAGTTCTATCCGGCCAAGAGTCACTGTTCCCCGGCCTTACTTGGCAGTAGGTCCCGGGGAGGAATAATGCCCATGGAAGTAGGAGCTCCTACTTCCAAAGGGGCAAGTCAGCGGGAGAAGCCACTTGGCCTATCCGGCCAAGAGTCACTGTTCCCCGGCCACTCTTGGCAGTAGGTCCCGGGGAGGAATAATGCCCATGGAAGTAGGAGCTCCTACTTCCAAAGGGGCAAGTCAGCGGGAGAAGCCACTAGTTCTATCCGGCCAAGAGTCACTGTTCCCCGGCTACACTTGGCAGTAGGTCCCGGGGAGGAATAATGCCCATGGAAGTAGGAGCTACTACCTCCAAAGGGTGAAGACACTTGGCTCTAAGTCCCCGAGAGGTATACTGCCCATGGGAGTAAGAGCTCCTACTTCCAAAGGGGCAAGTCAGCGGGAGAAGCCACTTGGCCTACCCGGCCAAGAGTCACTGTTCCCCGGCCACACTTGGCAGTAGGTCCCGGGGAGGAATAATGCCCATGGAAGTAGGAGCTCCTACTTCCAAAGGGGCAAGTCAGCGGGAGAAGCCACTTGGCCTACCCGGCCAAGAGTCACTGTTCCCCGGCCACACTTGGCAGTAGGTCCCGGGGAGGAATAATGCCCATGGAAGTAGGAGCTCCTACTTCCAAAGGGGCAAGTCAGCGGGAGAAGCCACTTGGCCTATCCGGCCACATGTCACTGTCCCCCGGCCACACTTGGCTGTAGGTCCCGGGGTGGAATAATGCCCATGGAAGTAGGAGCTCCTACTTCCAAAGGGGCAAGTCAGCGGGAGCAGCCACTTGGCCTATCCGGCCAAGTGTCACTGTTCCCCGGCCACACTTGGCTGTAGGTCCCGGAGAGGAATAATGCCCATGGAAGTAAGAGCTCCTACCTCCAAAGGGTGAAGACACTTGGCTCTAAGTCCCCGAGAGGTATACTGCCCATGGAAGTGAGAGCTCCTACTTCCAAAGGGGCAAGTCAGCGGGAGAAGCCACTTGGCCTATCCGGCCAAGAGTCACTGTTCCCCGGCCACACTTGGCCGTAGGTCCCGGGGAGGAATAATGCCCATGGAAGTAAGAGCTCCTACTTCCATAGGGGCAAGTCAGCGGGAGAAGCCACTTGGCCTATCCGGCCAAGAGTCACTGTTCCCCGGCCACACTTGGCAGTAGGTCCCGGGGAGGAATAATGCCCATGGAAGTAGGAGCTCCTACTTCCAAAGGGGCAAGTCAGCGGGAGAAGCCACTTGGCCTATCCGGCCACATGTCACTGTCCCCCGGCCACTCTTGGCTGTAGGTCCCGGGAGGAATAATGCCCATGGAAGTAGGAGCTCCTACTTCCAAAGGGGCAAGTCAGCGGGAGAAGCCACTTGGACTATCCGGCCAAGAGTCACTGTTCCCCGGCCACACTTGGCAGTATGTCCCGGGGAGGAATAATGCCCATGGAAGTGGGAGCTCCTACTTCCAAAGGGGCAAGTCGGCGGGAGAAGCCACTTGGCCTATCCGGCCAAGAGTCACTGTTCCCCGGCCACACTTGGCAGTAGGTCCCGGGGAGGAATAATGCCCATGGAAGTAAGAGCTCCTACTTTCCAAAGGGGCAAGTCAGCGGGAGAAGCCACTTGGCCTATCCGGCCAAGAGTCACTGTTCCCCGGCCACACTTGGCAGTAGGTCCCGGGGAGGAATAATGCCCATGGAAGTAAGAGCTCCTACTTCAATAGGGGCAAGTCAGCGGGAGAAGCCACTTGGCCTATCCGGCCAAGAGTCACTGTTCCCCGGCCACACTTGGCAGTAGGTCCCGGGGAGGAATAATGCCCATGGAAGTAGGAGCTCCTACCTCCAAAGGGTGAAGACACTTGGCTCTAAGTCCCCGAGAGGTATAATGCCCATGGAAGTAAGAGCTCCTACTTCCAAAGGGGCAAGTCAGCGGGAGAAGCCACTTGGCCTATCCGGCCAAGAGTCACTGTTCCCCGGCCACACTTGGCTGTAGGTCCCGGGGAGGAATAATGCCCATGGAAGTAGGAGCTCCTACTTCCAAAGGGGCAAGTCAGCGGGAGAAGAGCCACTTGGCCTATCCGGCCAAGAGTCACTGTTCCCCGGCCACACTTGGCAGTAGGTCCCGGGGAGGAATAATGCCCATGGAAGTAGGAGCTACTACCTCCAAAGGGTGAAGACACTTGGCTCTAAGTCCCCGAGAGGTATACTGCCCATGGGAGTAAGAGCTCCTACTTCCAAAGGGGCAAGTCAGCGGGAGAAGCCACTTGGCCTATCCGGCCAAGAGTCACTGTTCCCCGGCCACACTTGGCAGTAGGTCCCGGAGAGGAATAATGCCCATGGAAGTAGGAGCTCCTACTTCCAAAGGGGCCAAGTCAGCGGGAGAAGCCACTTGGCCTACCCGGCCAAGAGTCACTGTTCCCCGGCCACACTTGGCAGTAGGTCCCGGGGAGGAATAATGCCCATGGAAGTAGGAGCTCCTACTTCCAAAGGGGCAAGTCAGCGGGAGAAGCCACTTGGCCTATCCGGCCACATGTCACTGTCCCCCGTCCACACTTGGCTGTAGGTCCCGGGGTGGAATAATGCCCATGGAAGTAGGAGCTCCTACTTCAAAAGGGGCAAGTCAGCGGGAGCAGCCACTTGGCCTACCCGGCCAAGTGTCACTGTTCCCCGGCCACCTTGGCTGTAAGTCCCGGAGAGGAATAATGCCCATGGAAGTAAGAGCTCCTACCTCCAAAGGGCGAAGACACTTGGCTCTAAGTCCCCGAGAGGTATACTGCCCATGGAAGTGAGAGCTCCTACTTCCAAAGGGGCAAGTCAGCGGGAGAAGCCACTTGGCCTATCCGGCCAAGAGTCACTGTTCCCCGGCCACTCTTGGCTGTAGGTCCCGGGGAGGAATAATGCCCATGGAAGTAGGAGCTACTACCTTCAAAGGGGCAAGTCAGCGGGAGAAGCCACTTGGCTTATCCGGCCAAGAGTCACTGTTCCCCGGCCACAATTTGCAGTATGTCCCGGGGAGGAATAATGCCCATGGAAGTAGGAGCTACTACCTCCAAAGGGTGAAGACACTTGGCTCTAAGTCCCCGAGTGGTATACTGCCCATGGAAGTAAGAGCTCCTACTTCCATAGGGCAAGTCAGCGGGAGAAGCCACTTGGCCTATCCGGCCAAGAGTCACTGTTCCCCGGCCACACTTGGCAGTAGGTCCCGGGGAGGAATAATGCCCATGGAAGTAGGAGCTCCTACTTCCAAAGGGGCAAGTCAGCGGGAGAAGCCACTTGGCCTATCCGGCCAAGAGTCACTGTTCCCCGGCCACTCTTGGCTGTAGGTCCCGGGAGGAATAATGCCCATGGAAGTAGGAGCTACTACCTCCAAAGGGGCAAGTCAGCGGGAGAAGCCACTTGGCCTATCCGGCAAAGAGTCACTGTTCCCCGGCCACACTTGGCAGTATGTCCCGGGGAGGAATAATGCCCATGGAAGTAGGAGCTACTACCTCCAAGGGGCAAGTCAGCGGGAGAAGCCACTTGGCCTATCCGGCAAAGAGTCACTGTTCCCCGGCCACACTTGGCTGTAGGTCGAGGGGAGGAATAATGCCCATGGAAGTAGGAGCTCCTACTTCCAAAGGGGCAAGTCAGCGGGAGAAGCCACTTGGCCTATCCGGCAAAGAGTCACTGTTCCCCGGCCACACTTGGCTGTAGGTCCCGGGGAGGAATAATGCCCATGGAAGTAGGAGCTCCTACTTCCAAAGGGGCAAGTCAGCGGGAGAAGCCACTTGGCCTATCCGGCCAAGAGTCACTGTTCCCCGGCCACACTTGGCAGGAGGTCCCGGGGAGGAATAATGCCCATGGAAGTAGGAGCTCCTACTTCCAAAGGGTCAAGTCAGCGGGAGAAGCCACTTCGCCTACCCGGCCAAGTGTCACTGTCCCCCGGCCACACTTGGCAGTAGGTCCCGGGGAGGAATAATGCCCATGGAAGTAGGAGCTCCTACTTCCAAAGGGGCAAGTCAGCGGGAGAAGCCACTTCGCCTACCCGGCCGAGTGTCACTGTCCCCCGGCCAGACTTGGCGGCAAGTCCCCGGGAGGAATAATGCCCATGGAAGTAGGAGCTCCTACTTCCAAAGGGGCAAGTCAGCGGGAGAAGCCACTTGGCCTATCCGGCCACATGTCACTGTCCCCCGGCCAGACTTGGCGGCAAGTCCCGGGGAGGAATAATGCCCATGGAAGTAGGAGCTCCTACTTCCAAAGGGGCAAGTCAGCGGGAGAAGCCACTTCGCCTACCCGGCCAAGTGTCACTGTCCCCCGGCCAGACTTGGCGGCAAGTCCCGGGGAGGAATAATGCCCATGGAAGTAGGAGCTCCTACTTCCAAAGGGGCAAGTCAGCGGGAGAAGCCACTTGGCCTACCCGGCCAAGTGTCACTGTCCCCCGGCCAGACTTGGCGGCAAGTCCCGGGGAGGAATAATGCCCATGGAAGTAGGAGCTCACTTGGCTCTACGTCTTCGAGAGGTATAATGCCCATGGAAGTAAGAGCTCCTACTTCCAAAGGGGCAAGTCAGCGGGAGAAGCCACTTCGCCTACCCGGCCAAGTGTCACTGTCCCCCGGCCAGACTTGGCGGCAAGTCCCGGGAGGAATAATGCCCATGGAAGTAGGAGCTCACTTGGCTCTAAGTCTTCGAGAGGTATAATGCCCATGGAAGTAAGAGCTCCTACTTCCAAAGGGGCAAGTCAGCGGGAGAAGCCACTTCGCCTACCCGGCCAAGTGTCACTGTCCCCCGGCCAGACTTGGCGGCAAGTCCCGGGGAGGAATAATGCCCATGGAAGTAGGAGCTCCTACTTCCAAAGGGGCAAGTCAGCGGGAGAAGCCACTTCGCCTACCCGGCCAAGTGTCACTGTCCCCCGGCCAGACTTGGCGGCAAGTCCCGGGGAGGAATAATGCCCATGGAAGTAGGAGCTCCTACTTCCAAAGGGGCAAGTCAGCGGGAGAAGCCACTTCGCCTACCCGGCCAAGTGTCACTGTCCCCCGGCCAGACTTGGCGGCAAGTCCCGGGGAGGAATAATGCCCCATGGAGCTCGGGCAGACTAGAAGTAACCTCGTCTGCCCGCTGGAGGGCGCCCTTCCCGGAGCGGAGGGGACCCCCTTGGCCACCAAGTGCAAGCCGAGTTTGGAGCTCGAACCCCGGCCACGCTTGGTCGTAGGTCCCGGTGAGGAACATGGCCATGGAAGTCGGAGCTCAAACCTCCAAACTGACCTC
>NW_027285234.1:0-85394 GCF_040894005.1 Engystomops pustulosus | reverse complement strand
CTGGGGGCTCTGATACACATATACACTGGGGGGCTCCTGCTACACATATACACTGGGGGGCTCCTGCTACACATATACACTGGGGGCCCTGCTACAATACATGGGGGGCTCCTGCTACACATATACACTGGGGGGGCTCCTGCTACACATATACACTGGGGGGGCTCCTGCTACACATATACACTGGGGGGGGCTCCTGCTACACATATACACTGGGGGGGCTCCTGCTACACATATACACTGGGGGGGCTCCTGCTACACATATACACTGGGGGGCTCCTGCTACACATATACACTGGGGGGGCTCCTGCTACACATATACACTGGGGGGGGCTCCTGCTACACATATACACTGGGGGGCTCCTGCTACACATATACACTGGGGGGGCTCCTGCTACACATATACACTGGGGGGGGCTCCTGCTACACATATACACTGGGGGGGCTCCTGCTACACATATACACTGGGGGGGCTCCTGCTACACATATACACTGGGGGGGCTCCTGCTACACATATACACTGGGGGGGGCTCCTGCTACACATATACACTGGGGGGGCTCCTGCTACACATATACACTGGGGGGGGCTCCTGCTACACATATACACTGGGGGGGCTCCTGCTACACATATACACTGGGGGGGCTCCTGCTACACATATACACTGGGGGGGCTCCTGCTACACATATACACTGGGGGGGCTCCTGCTACACATATACACTGGGGGGGGGCTCCTGCTGCACATATACACTGGGGGGGGGGGCTCCTGCTACACATATACACTGGGGGGGGCTCCTGCTACACATATACACTGGGGGGGCTCCTGCTACACATATACACTGGGGGGCTCCTGCTACACATATACACTGGGGGGGGGGGCTCCTGCTACACATATACACTGGGGGGGGGGCTCCTGCTACACATATACACTGGGGGGGGCTCCTGCTACACATATACACTGGGGGGGCTCCTGCTACACATATACACTGGGGGGGGGCTCCTGCTGCACATATACACTGGGGGGGGGGGGGCTCCTGCTACACATATACACTGGGGGGGGGGGGCCTGCTACACATATACACTGGGGGGGCTCCTGCTACACATATACACTGGGGGGGCTCCTGCTACACATATACACTGGGGGGGCTCCTGCTACACATATACACTGGGGGGGCTCCTGCTACACATATACACTGGGGGGCCCCTGCTACACATATACACTGGGGGGCCCTGCTACACATATACACTGGGGGGGCTCCTGCTACACATATACACTGGGGGGGCGGGCTCCTGCTACACATATACACTGGGGGGGGGCTCCTGCTACACATATACACTGGGGGGGCCCCTGCTACACATATACACTGGGGGGGCTCCTGCTACACATATACACTGGGGGGGCCCCTGCTACACATATACACTGGGGGGCCCCTGCTACACATATACACTGGGGGGGCTCCTGCTACACATATACACTGGGGGGGGCGGGCTCCTGCTACACATATACACTGGGGGGGGCCCTGCTACACATATACACTGGGGGGTCTCCTGCTACACATATACACTGGGGGGGGGCTCCTGCTACACATATACACTGGGGGGGCTCCTGCTACACATATACACTGGGGGGGGGGCTCCTGCTACACATATACACTGGGGGGGCTCCTGCTACACATATACACTGGGGGGCCCCTGCTACACATATACACTGGGGGGGCCCCTGCTACACATATACACTGGGGGGGCTCCTGCTACACATATACACTGGGGGGGCTCCTGCTACACATATACACTGGGGGGCTCCTGCTACACATATACACTGGGGGGCTCCTGCTACACATATACACTGGGGGGGCTCCTGCTACACATATACACTGGGGGGGGGGGCCCCTGCTACACATATACACAGGGGGGGCTCCTGCTACACATATACACTGGGGGGGCTCCTGCTACACATATACACTGGGGGGGCTCCTGCTACACATATACACTGGGGGGGGGCCCTGCTACACATATACACTGGGGGGGGCTCCTGCTACACATATACACTGGGGGGGCTCCTGCTACACATATACACTGGGGGGGCTCCTGCTACACATATACACTGGGGGGGCTCCTGCTACACATATACACTGGGGGGGCTCCTGCTACACATATACACTGGGGGGGCTCCTGCTACACATATACACTGGGGGGGCTCCTGCTACACATATACACTGGGGGGCTCCTGCTACACATATACACTGGGGGGCTCCTGCTACACATATACACTGGGGGGGCTCCTGCTACACATATACACTGGGGGGCTCCTGCTACACATATACACTGGGGGGGGGGGGCTCCTGCTACACATATACACTGGGGGGGGCCCTGCTACACATATACACTGGGGGGGGCTCCTGCTACACATATACACTGGGGGGGGCTCCTGCTACACATATACACTGGGGGGGCCCCTGCTACACATATACACTGGGGGGGGGGGCTCCTGCTACACATATACACTGGGGGGGGCTCCTGATACACATATACACTGGGGGGGGCTCCTGATACACATATACACTGGGGGGGCTCCTGATACACATATACACTGGGGGGGGGGGGCTCCTGCTACACATATACACTGGGGGGGGCTCCTGCTACACATATACACTGGGGGGGGCTCCTGATACACATATACACTGGGGGGCCCCTGCTACACATATACACTGGGGGGGCTCCTGATACACATATACACTGGGGGGCTCCTGATACACATATACACTGGGGGGGGGGGGGGCTCCTGCTACACATATACACTGGGGGGGGGGGGGGGGCTCCTGCTACACATATACACTGGGGGGGCTCCTGCTACACATATATACTGGGGGGGGGGCTCCTGCTACACATATACACTGGGGGGGGGGGGGGGCTCCTGCTACACATATACACTGGGGGGGCTCCTGCTACACATATACACTGGGGGGGGGCTGCTACACATATACACTGGGGGGGGGGGGCTCCTGCTACACATATACACTGGGGGGGGGGGGCTCCTGCTACACATATACACTGGGGGGGCTCCTGCTACACATATACACTGGGGGGGGGCTCCTGCTACACATATACACTGGGGGATGGTCCCTGCTACACATATACACTGGGGGGGCTCCTGCTACACATATACACGGGGGGGGGCTCCTGCTACACATATACACTGGGGGGGCCCCTGCTACACATATACACTGGGGGGGGGGCTGCTACACATATACACTGGGGGGGGGGCCCTGCTACACATATACACTGGGGGGGGGGGGCTGCTACACATATACACTGGGGGGGGCTCCTGCTACACATATACACTGGGGGGGCTCCTGCTACACATATACACTGGGGGGCCCCTGCTACACATATACACTGGGGGGGCCCCTGCTACACATATACACTGGGGGGGCTCCTGCTACACATATACACTGGGGGGGGCTCCTGCTACACATATACACTGGGGGGGCTCCTGCTACACATATACACTGGGGGGGGCCCTGCTACACATATACACTGGAGGGGCTCCTGCTACACATATACACTGGGGGGGCCCCTGCTACACATATACACTGGGGGGGGGGCTCCTGCTACACATATACACTGGGGGGGGGGGCTCCTGCTACACATATACACTGGGGGGGGGGCTCCTGCTACACATATACACTGGGGGGGGGCTCCTGCTACACATATACACTGGGGGGGGGGCTCCTGCTACACATATACACTGGGGGGGGGGCTCCTGCTACACATATACACTGGGGGGGGCTCCTGCTACACATATACACTGGGGGGGGCTCCTGCTACACATATACACTGGGGGGGCTCCTGCTACACATATACACTGGAGGGGCTCCTGCTACACATATACACTGGGGGGGGGGCCTGCTACACATATACACTGGAGGGGCTCCTGCTACACATATACACTGGGGGGGCCCCTGCTACACATATACACTGGGGGGGGGGCCTGCTACACATATACACTGGAGGGGCTCCTGCTACACATATACACTGGGGGGGCTCCTGCTACACATATACACTGGGGGGGGGGCCTGCTACACATATACACTGGAGGGGCTCCTGCTACACATATACACTGGGGGGGGGGCCTGCTACACATATACACTGGAGGGGCTCCTGCTACACATATACACTGGGGGGGCTCCTGCTACACATATACACTGGGGGGGGGGCTCCTGCTACACATATACACTGGGGGGGGGCTCCTGCTACACATATACACTGGGGGGGGCTCCTGCTACACATATACACTGGGGGGGCTCCTGCTACACATATACACTGGGGGGGGGCTCCTGCTACACATATACACTGGGGGGGGCTCCTGCTACACATATACACTGGGGGGGCTCCTGCTACACATATACACTGGGGGGGCTCCTGCTACACATATACACTGGGGGGGGCCCTGCTACACATATACACTGGGGGGGCCCTGCTACACATATACACTAGGGGGGGGCTCCTGCTACACATATACACTGGGGGGCCCCTGCTACACATATACACTGGGGGGGCTCCTGCTACACATATACACTGGGGGGGCTCCTGCTACACATATACACAGGGGGGGCTCCTGCTACACATATACACTGGGGGGGGGGCCCTGCTACACATATACACTGGGGGGGGGGCTCCTGCTACACATATACACTGGGGGGGCTCCTGCTACACATATACACTGGGGGGGGGGGGGCTCCTGCTGCACATATACACTGGGGGGGCTCCTGCTACACATATACACTGGGGGGCTCCTGCTACACATATACACTGGGGGGGGGGCTCCTGCTACACATATACACTGGGGGGGCTCCTGCTACACATATACACTGGGGGGGCTCCTGCTACACATATACACTGGGGGGGCTCCTGATACACATATACACTGGGGGGGCTCCTGATACACATATACACTGGGGGGGGGGGCTCCTGCTACACATATACACTGGGGGGGCTCCTGCTACACATATACACTGGGGGGGCTCCTGCTACACATATACACTGGGGGGCTCCTGCTACACATATACACTGGGGGGGGGGCTCCTGCTACACATATACACTGGGGGGGCCCTGCTACACATATACACTGGGGGGGCTCCTGATACACATATACACTGGGGAGGCTCCTGCTACACATATACACTGGGGGGGGCTACTGCTACACATATACACTGGGGGGGGGCTGCTACACATATACACTGGGGGGGCTCCTGCTACACATATACACTGGGGGGGCTCCTGATACACATATACACTGGGGGGCTCCTGCTACACATATACACTGGGGGGGCTCCTGCTACACATATACACTGGGGGGGGGGCTCCTGCTACACATATACACTGGGGGGCTCCTGCTACACATATACACTGGGGGGGCTCCTGCTACACATATACACTGGGGGGGGCTCCTGCTACACATATACACTGGGGGGGGCTCCTGCTACACATATACACTGGGGGGGCTCCTGCTACACATATACACTGGGGGGGCTCCTGCTACACATATACACTGGGGGGCTCCTGCTACACATATACACTGGGGGGCTCCTGCTACACATATACACTGGGGGGGCTCCTGCTACACATATACACTGGGGGGGCTCCTGCTACACATATACACTGGGGGGGGGGGGGCTGCTACACATATACACTGGGGGGGCTCCTGCTACACATATACACTGGGGGGGCTCCTGCTACACATATACACTGGGGGGGGCTCCTGCTACACATATACACTGGGGGGGGCTCCTGCTACACATATACACTGGGGGGCCCTGCTACACATATACACTGGGGGGGGGGGCTGCTACACATATACACTGGGGGGGCTCCTGCTACACATATACACTGGGGGGGGCTCCTGCTACACATATACACTGGGGGGGCTCCTGCTACACATATACACTGGGGGGGGGCTCCTGCTGCACATATACACTGGGGGGGGGGGGGGCTCCTGCTACACATATACACTGGGGGGGGCTCCTGCTACACATATACACTGGGGGGGCTCCTGCTACACATATACACTGGGGGGGGGGGGCTCCTGCTGCACATATACACTGGGGGGGGGGGCTCCTGCTACACATATACACTGGGGGGGGGGGGCTGCTACACATATACACTGGGGGGGGCTCCTGCTACACATATACACTGGGGGGGGCTCCTGCTACACATATACACTGGGGGGCTCCTGCTACACATATACACTGGGGGGCTCCTGCTACACATATACACTGGGGGGCCCCTGCTACACATATACACTGGGGGGCCCCTGCTACACATATACACTGGGGGGGCTCCTGCTACACATATACACTGGGGGGGCTCCTGCTACACATATACACTGGGGGGGGCGGGCTCCTGCTACACATATACACTGGGGGGGGGGGGCTCCTGCTACACATATACACTGGGGGGCCCCTGCTACACATATACACTGGGGGGGCCCCTGCTACACATATACACTGGGGGGGCTCCTGCTACACATATACACTGGGGGGGCCCCTGCTACACATATACACTGGGGGGCCCCTGCTACACATATACACTGGGGGGGCTCCTGCTACACATATACACTGGGGGGGGCCCTGCTACACATATACACTGGGGGGGCTCCTGCTACACATATACACTGGGGGGGGGGCCCTGCTACACATATACACTGGGGGGGGCGGGCTCCTGCTACACATATACACTGGGGGGGGCCCTGCTACACATATACACTGGGGGGTCTCCTGCTACACATATACACTGGGGGGGGGGCTCCTGCTACACATATACACTGGGGGGGCTCCTGCTACACATATACACTGGGGGGGGGGCTCCTGCTACACATATACACTGGGGGGGGCTCCTGCTACACATATACACTGGGGGGCCCCTGCTACACATATACACTGGGGGGGCCCCTGCTACACATATACACTGGGGGGGCTCCTGCTACACATATACACTGGGGGGGCTCCTGCTACACATATACACTGGGGGGGCTCCTGCTACACATATACACTGGGGGGGGGGCTCCTGCTACACATATACACTGGGGGGGGCTCCTGCTACACATATACACTGGGGGGGCCCCTGCTACACATATACACTGGGGGGGGCTGCTACACATATACACTGGGGGGGCTCCTGCTACACATATACACTGGGGGGGCTCCTGCTACACATATACACTGGGGGGGCTCCTGCTACACATATACACTGGGGGGGGGCCCCTGCTACACATATACACTGGGGGGGGCTCCTGCTACACATATACACTGGGGGGGCTCCTGCTACACATATACACTGGGGGGGCTCCTGCTACACATATACACTGGGGGGGCTCCTGCTACACATATACACTGGGGGGGCTCCTGCTACACATATACACTGGGGGGGCTCCTGCTACACATATACACTGGGGGGGCTCCTGCTACACATATACACTGGGGGGCTCCTGCTACACATATACACTGGGGGGCTCCTGCTACACATATACACTGGGGGGGCTCCTGCTACACATATACACTGGGGGGCTCCTGCTACACATATACACTGGGGGGGGGGGGGCTCCTGCTACACATATACACTGGGGGGGGCCCTGCTACACATATACACTGGGGGGGGCTCCTGCTACACATATACACTGGGGGGGCCCTGCTACACATATACACTGGGGGGGCTCCTGCTACACATATACACTGGGGGGGGCTCCTGCTACACATATACACTGGGGGGGCCCCTGCTACACATATACACTGGGGGGGGGGGCTCCTGCTACACATATACACTGGGGGGGGCTCCTGATACACATATACACTGGGGGGGGCTCCTGATACACATATACACTGGGGGGGCTCCTGATACACATATACACTGGGGGGGGGGGCTCCTGCTACACATATACACTGGGGGGGGCTCCTGCTACACATATACACTGGGGGGGGCTCCTGATACACATATACACTGGGGGGCCCCTGCTACACATATACACTGGGGGGGCTCCTGATACACATATACACTGGGGGGCTCCTGATACACATATACACTGGGGGGGGGGGGGCTCCTGCTACACATATACACTGGGGGGGGGGGGGCTCCTGCTACACATATACACTGGGGGGGCTCCTGCTACACATATATACTGGGGGGGGGGCTCCTGCTACACATATACACTGGGGGGGGGGGGGGGGGCTCCTGCTACACATATACACTGGGGGGGCTCCTGCTACACATATACACTGGGGGGGGGCTGCTACACATATACACTGGGGGGGGGGGCTCCTGCTACACATATACACTGGGGGGGGGGGCTCCTGCTACACATATACACTGGGGGGGGGCTCCTGCTACACATATACACTGGGGGATGGTCCCTGCTACACATATACACTGGGGGGGCTCCTGCTACACATATACACTGGGGGGGCTCCTGCTACACATATACACTGGGGGGGGGGCTCCTGCTACACATATACACTGGGGGATGGTCCCTGCTACACATATACACTGGGGGGGCTCCTGCTACACATATACACTGGGGGGGCTCCTGCTACACATATACACTGGGGGGGCTCCTGCTACACATATACACGGGGGGGGGGCTCCTGCTACACATATACACTGGGGGGGCCCCTGCTACACATATACACTGGGGGGGGGGCTGCTACACATATACACTGGGGGGGGCCCTGCTACACATATACACTGGGGGGGGGGGGCTGCTACACATATACACTGGGGGGGGCTCCTGCTACACATATACACTGGGGGGGCTCCTGCTACACATATACACTGGGGGGCCCCTGCTACACATATACACTGGGGGGGCCCCTGCTACACATATACACTGGGGGGGCTCCTGCTACACATATACACTGGGGGGGGCTCCTGCTACACATATACACTGGGGGGGCTCCTGCTACACATATACACTGGGGGGGGCCCTGCTACACATATACACTGGAGGGGCTCCTGCTACACATATACACTGGGGGGGGCCCTGCTACACATATACACTGGGGGGGGGGCTCCTGCTACACATATACACTGGGGGGGGGGCTCCTGCTACACATATACACTGGGGGGGGGGGCTCCTGCTACACATATACACTGGGGGGGGGGGCTCCTGCTACACATATACACTGGGGGGGGGCTCCTGCTACACATATACACTGGGGGGGGCTCCTGCTACACATATACACTGGGGGGGCTCCTGCTACACATATACACTGGGGGGGGCTCCTGCTACACATATACACTGGAGGGGCTCCTGCTACACATATACACTGGGGGGGGGGCCTGCTACACATATACACTGGAGGGGCTCCTGCTACACATATACACTGGGGGGGCCCCTGCTACACATATACACTGGGGGGGGGGCTCCTGCTACACATATACACTGGGGGGGGGCTCCTGCTACACATATACACTGGGGGGGGCTCCTGCTACACATATACACTGGGGGGGCTCCTGCTACACATATACACTGGGGGGGCTCCTGCTACACATATACACTGGGGGGGGCCCTGCTACACATATACACTGGGGGGGCCCTGCTACACATATACACTAGGGGGGGGCTCCTGCTACACATATACACTGGGGGGGCCCCTGCTACACATATACACTGGGGGGGCTCCTGCTACACATATACACTGGGGGGGCTCCTGCTACACATATACACAGGGGGGGCTCCTGCTACACATATACACTGGGGGGGGGGGGGGCCCTGCTACACATATACACTGGGGGGGGGGCTCCTGCTACACATATACACTGGGGGGGCTCCTGCTACACATATACACTGGGGGGGGGGGGGCTCCTGCTGCACATATACACTGGGGGGGCTCCTGCTACACATATACACTGGGGGGGCTCCTGCTACACATATACACTGGGGGGGGGGGCTCCTGCTACACATATACACTGGGGGGGCTCCTGCTACACATATACACTGGGGGGGCTCCTGCTACACATATACACTGGGGGGGCTCCTGCTACACATATACACTGGGGGGGCTCCTGATACACATATACACTGGGGGGGCTCCTGATACACATATACACTGGGGGAGCCCCTGCTACACATATACACTGGGGGGGCTCCTCATACACATATACACTGGGGGGGGGGCTCCTGCTACACATATACACTGGGGGGGCTCCTGCTACACATATACACTGGGGGGGCTCCTGCTACACATATACACTGGGGGGGCTCCTGCTACACATATACACTGGGGGGGCTCCTGCTACACATATACACTGGGGGGGCTCCTGCTACACATATACACTGGGGGGGTTCCTGCTACACATATACACTGGGGGGGCCCTGCTACACATATATACTGGGGGGGCTCCTATACTAGATATACACGTGGGGCCGCTGTGATGTCATACCTGATGCTACAGACATATACTGGGGTCTTGTGATCTGTACTGAGCTGGGGCCATGGGGGGGGGGGGGGGGGGCTGGACCCCGCAGGGGCAATAACACTGATCCTGGAGACATCATCCTCACTACTTTATCAGCAATTGAGGACTAATAAAATAATAATAAATAATAAATAATAATAATAATAACAAGGCTGCATCCACACGACCGCAGGGGGGCGTATATACGGGCACACGCTTGCACACCTCCCCCATAGGCCGGTGATCTGGTGCTGCACACGTGTGACCCTGTACCGTACACGGGGGAAGGATAGGACGTGTCCCGTCCCTCCCCGTGTCATGGCACATGGCTATGGGGAGGGGTCACCCCTCCTCCCCTCCATGGCGGCGGCCGTACGTTCGTGTGAATGAGGCCTAATAATAACACAAGGAATGAATAAAATAAACCAAACTTAACATAAGAGAAAAGCTGCACATCAGCCACGGGCGAGGGGGCCACGTCTTACCAGTCTTGGGGGTCAGACTCAGATCTGTGTCTGATGAGGAGGACTGTCGGCTGTAGGACTTGGAAGGTGAAAAGGAATAGGTTTGGTTTTTCAGAGGGGTGGAGGGTCCGGATGAGTGAATATTGGGGACCAGCTCCTCACTGAAGGGGGTCCTGTCAGAAGAAGGGGAAGATATAGTAAGTCACCCCTGGAGTGGACCATACGGGGGTCTCCAGTACTGGGGGGTGACGACTCTCCCAGCGCCTCCTCCTGCCGCTCCTCCGGCCAGCGTCTGCCACCAACACGAAAAGAAGCAAAACCTAAAGCCGCAGCCACACACAAGGGGGCGCCCTATCCATGCATCAGCTACAACTACCCCCGGGTCACTTACCTGCCGCCCCCTCCACTCACCCAACACTTCAGACAAGCTGCATGGTCAGGCCTGTGATTAGCAGCTTGTAAGTGCAGCTCTGGATGTAACTGGAGTGGGGGTCAGTGGAGGGGGCTCTGTGCCCACCTATCCCTGTGCAATGGGGGGCAGCGGTCTCGTACCAGTGTAGATGAGAGTGGGGACAGACACAGAGAAGTTCTGGGTAAGTCGGGAGCCGGACGCAGTGTGAATGGGGCTGTTGTGAGTCGAGCGATATCCGTGACTCGGAGGCTGAACCAGCGGAGACCTGGGAGAAGCGGCAGCAGCACCAGGAAGAAGAGAGAACACGGCACAAGGGGGTTAGGAAGGAACGGCCCGAAAACTGGTTAGTGCAAGATCCCAACCTACAGGCAAAAACCAAGGAGAGACACAGGAGACACGAGACACCACAAACCTCACACAGGAGAGGGGCACTGCACAGCTGCACTCACTATTCTGCTGCTGGTGCAGTCACTGTGTACATACATGACATAACTTATCCTGTACTGATCCTGAGTTACATCTTGTATTATACCCCAGAGCTACACTCACTATTCTGCTGCTGGTGCAGTCACTGTGTACATACATGACATTACTTATCCTGTACTGATCCTGAGTTACATCCTGTATTATACCCCAGAGCTGCACTCACTATTCTGCTGCTGGTGCAGTCACTGTACATACATGACATTACTTATCCTGTACTGATCCTGAGTTACATCCTGTATTATACCCCAGAGCTGCACTCACTATTCTGCTGCTGGTGCAGTCACTGTGTACATACATGACATTACTTATCCTGTACTGATCCTGAGTTACATCCTGTATTATACCCCAGAGCTGCACTCACTATTCTGCTGCTGGTGCAGTCACTGTGTACATACATGACATTACTTATCCTGTACTGATCCTGAGTTACATCCTGTATTATACCCCAGAGCTGCACTCACTATTCTGCTGCTGGTGCAGTCACTGTGTACATACATGACATAACTTATCCTGTACTGATCCTGAGTTACATCCTGTATTATACCCCAGAGCTGCACTCACTATTCTGCTGCTGGTGCAGTCACTGTGTACATACATGACATAACTTATCCTGTACTGATCCTGAGTTACATCCTGTATTATACCCCAGAGCTGCACTCACTATTCTGCTGCTGGTGCAGTCACTGTGTACATACATGACATTACTTATCCTGTACTGATCCTGAGTTACATCCTGTATTACACCCCAGAGCTGCACTCACTATTCTGCTGCTGGTGCAGTCACTGTGTACATACATGACATTACTTATCCTGTACTGACCCTGAGTTACATCCTGTATTATACCCCAGAGCTGCACTCACTATTCTGCTGCTGGTGCAGTCACTGTGTACATACATGACATTACTTATCCTGTACTGATCCTGAGTTACATCCTGTATTATACTCCAGAGATGCACTCACTATTCTGCTGCTGGTGCAGTCACTGTGTACACACATGACATTACTTATCCTGTACTGATCCTGAGTTACATCCTGTATTATACTCCAGAGCTGCACTCACTATTCTGCTGCTGGTGCAGTCACTGTGTACATACATGACATAACTTATCCTGTACTGATCCTGAGTTACATCCTGTATTATACCCCAGAGCTGCACTCACTATTCTGCTGCTGGTGCAGTCACTGTGTACATACATGACATTACTTATCCTGTACTGATCCTGAGTTACATCCTGTATTATACCCCAGAGCTGCACTCACTATTCTGCTGCTGGTGCAGTCACTGTGTACATACATGACATTAGTTATCCTGTACTGATCCTGAGTTACATCCTGTATTATACCCCAGAGCTGCACTCACTATTCTGCTGCTGGTGCAGTCACTGTGTACATACATGACATTACTTATCCTGTACTGATCCTGAGTTACATCCTGTATTATACCCCAGAGCTGCACTCACTATTCTGCTGCTGGTGCAGTCACTGTGTACATACATGACATTACTTATCCTGTACTGATCCTGAGTTACATCCTGTATTATACTCCAGAGCTGCACTCACTATCTGCTGCTGGTGCAGTCACTGTGTACATACATGACATTACTTATCCTGTACTGATCCTGAGTTACATCCTGTATTATACCCCAGAGCTGCACTCACTATTCTGCTGCTGGTGCAGTCACTGTGTACATACATGACATTACTTATCCTGTACTGATCCTGAGTTACATCCTGTATTATACCCAAGAGCTGCACTCACTATTCTGCTGCTGGTGCAGTCACTGTGTACATACATGACATTACTTATCCTGTACTGATCCTGAGTTACATCCTGTATTATACCCCAGAGCTGCACTCACTATTCTGCTGCTGGTGCAGTCACTGTGTACATACATGACATTACTTATCCTGTACTGATCCTGAGTTACATCCTGTATTATACCCCAGAGCTGCACTCACTATTCTGCTGCTGGTGCAGTCACTGTGTACATACATGACATTACTTATCCTGTACTGATCCTGAGTTACATCCTGTATTATACTCCAGAGCTGCACTCACTATTCTGCTGCTGGTGCAGTCACTGTGTACATACATGACATTACTTATCCTGTACTGATCCTGAGTTACATCCTGTATTATACCCCAGAGCTGCGCTCACTATTCTGCTGCTGGTGCAGTCACTGTGTACATACATGACATTACTTATCCTGTACTGATCCTGAGTTACATCCTGTATTATACCTCAGAGCTGCACTCACTATACTGCTGCTGGAGCAGTCACTGTGTACATACATGACATTACTTATCCTGTACTGATCCTGAGTTACATCCTGTATTATACCCCAGAGCTGCACTCACTATTCTGCTGCTGGTGCAGTCACTGTGTACATACATGACATTACTTATCCTGTACTGATCCTGAGTTACATCCTGTATTATACCCCAGAGCTGCACTCACTATTCTGCTGCTGGTGCAGTCACTGTGTACATACATGTCATTACTTATCCTGTACTGATCCTGAGTTACATCCTGTATTATACCCCAGAGCTGCACTCACTATTCTGCTGCTGGTGCAGTCACTGTGTACATACATGACATTACTTATCCTGTACTGATCCTGAGTTACATCCTGTATTATACTCCAGAGCTGCACTCACTATTCTGCTGCTGGTGCAGTCACTGTGTACATACATGACATTACTTATCCTGTACTGATCCTGAGTTACATCCTGTATTATACCCCAGAGCTGCACTCACTATTCTGCTGCTGGTGCAGTCACTGTGTACATACATGACATTACTTATCCTGTACTGATCCTGAGTTACATCCTGTATTATACGCCAGAGCTGCACTCACTATTCTGCTGCTGGTGCAGTCACTGTGTACATACATGGCATTACTTATCCTGTACTGATCCTGAGTTACATCCTGTATTATACTCCAGAGCTGCACTCACTATTCTGCTGCTGGTGCAGTCACTGTGTACATACATGACATTACTTATCCTGTACTGATCGTGAGTTACATCCTGTATTATACCCCAGAGCTGCACTCACTATTCTGCTGCTGGTGCAGTCACTGTGTACATACATGACATTACTTATCCTGTACTGATCCTGAGTTACATCCTGTATTATACCCCAGAGCTGCACTCACTATTCTGCAGTCACTGTGTACATACATGACACTACTTATCCTGTACTGATCCTGAGTTACATCCTGTATTATACCCCAGAGCTGCACTCACTATGCTGCTGCTGGTGCAGTCACTGTGTACATACATGACATTACTTATCCTGTACTGATCCTGAGTTACATCCTATATTATACCCCAGAGCTGCACTCACTATTCTGCTGCCGGTGCAGTCACTGTGTACATACATGACATTACTTATCCTGTACTGATCCTGAGTTACATCCTGTATTATACCCCAGAGCTGCACTCACTATTCTGCTGCTGGTGCAGTCACTGTGTACATACATGACATTACTTATCCTGTACTGATCCTGAGTTACATCCTGTATTATACTCCAGAGCTGCACTCACTATTCTGCTGCTGGTGCAGTCACTGTGTACATACATGACATTACTTATCCTGTACTGATCCTGAGTTACATCCTGTATTATACTCCAGAGCTGCACTCACTATTCTGCTGCTGGTGCAGTCACTGTGTACATACATGACATTACTTATCCTGTACTGATCCTGAGTTACATCCTGTATTATACCCCAGAGCTGCACTCACTATTCTGCTGCTGGTGCAGTCACTGTGTACATACATGACATTACTTATCCTGTACTGATCCTGAGTTACATCCTGTATTATACCCCAGAGCTGCACTCACTATTCTGCTGCTGGTGCAGTCACAGTACATACATGACATTACTTATCCTGTACTGATCCTGAGTTACATCCTGTATTATACCTCAGAGCTGCACTCACTATACTGCTGCTGGAGCAGTCACTGTGTACATACATGACATTACTTATCCTGTACTGATCCTGAGTTACATCCTGTATTATACCCCAGAGCTGCACTCACTATTCTGCTGCTGGTGCAGTCACTGTGTACATACATGACATTACTTATCCTGTACTGATCCTGAGTTACATCCTGTATTATACCCCAGAGCTGCACTCACTATTCTGCTGCTGGGGCAGTCACTGTGTACATACATGACATTACTTATCCTGTACTGATCCTGAGTTACATCCTGTATTATACCCCAGAGCTGCACTCACTATTCTGCTGCTGGGGCAGTCACTGTGTACATACATGACATTACTTATCCTGTACTGATCCTGAGTTACATCCTGTATTATACCCCAGAGCTGCACTCACTATTCTGCTGCTGGTGCAGTCACTGTGTACATACATGACATTACTTATCCTGTACTGATCCTGAGTTACATCCTGTATTATACCCCAGAGCTGCACTCACTATTCTGCTGCTGGTGCAGTCACTGTGTACATACCTGACATTACTTATCCTGTACTGATCCTGAGTTACATCCTGTATTATACCCCAGAGCTGCACTCACTATTCTCCTGCTGGTGCAGTCACTGTGTACATACATGACATTACTTATCCTGTACTGATCCTGAGTTACATCCTGTATTATACCCCAGAGCTGCACTCACTATTCTGCTGCTGGTGCAGTCACTGTGTACATACATGGCATTACTTATCCTGTACTGATCCTGAGTTACATCCTGTATTATACCCCAGAGCTGCACTCACTATTCTGCTGCTGGTGCAGTCACTGTGTACATACATGACATTACTTATCCTGTACTGATCCTGAGTTACATCCTGTATTATACACCAGAGCTGCACTCACTATTCTGCTGGAGTATACACTTGCATCTCTGGGTGATGTGGCATTAGGACTTATACTTACTCCTTTAGCTCTTTACATGGGGAGTGGCAGGCCGGGGGGAAGGGGACGGTGTTGCTCAGTTTATCCAGAGTACAAGCAGTTCCGATGGCTCGGACCACCAGGCCGGACTCTCCCTCCAGATCGAAGCACTGCAGGTAGCCCACCACGGCGTTGCCCCTCATCTCCAGCACCTTCAGGCCGATCTTCCTCTGCAGCTCCCCTGGAAGGGGACACCATTACATCTGTGACCTGGATGCTGCCCCCTAGTGGTGACGTGTGTGATGCAGATTATATAACACAGACATACAGCCCCCCCCTTCCCTCCCTGACCTCTGACCTGTAAGGTTTATATTTCATAATCTTCAATTTCCAGTAGATTCGGGAGGATTGACCTTTGGATTATGACTCCAGCACAGTCACAACACAACAATCAGGTGACCTGCGATGTGGCTGCTAACTGAGAGCAATAGATAATGTGCCCTCTACACGAGGTGACACAAGAGGAGACTATGACCCGACCAGCGCTCAATCCCTGCCGAACCCTTATATCCCCCAGATGTCCCCCCGCACCCCCCCCATACCTGACATCACAGAGATCCCCCCGCACCCTCCCCCCATACCTGACATCACAGAGATCCCCCCGCACCCTCCCCCCATACCTGACATCACCGAGATCCCCCCGCACCCTCCCCCCATACCTGACATCACAGAGATCCCCCCCGCACCCTCCTCCCATACCTGACATCACAGAGATCCCCCCGCACCCTCCTCCCATACCTGACATCACAGAGATCCCCCGCACCCTCCTCCCATACCTGACATCAGAGAGATCCCCCCGCACCCTCCCCCCATACCTGACATCACAGAGATCCCCCCGCACCCTCCCCCCATACCTGACATCACAGAGATCCCCCCGCACCCTCCCCCCATACCTGACATCACAGAGATCCCCCCGCACCCTCCCCCCATACCTGACATCACAGAGATCCCCCCGCACCCTCCCCCCATACCTGACATCACAGAGATCCCCCCGCACCCTCCCCCCATACCTGACATCACAGAGATCCCCCGCACCCTCCCCCCATACCTGACATCACAGAGATCCCCCCGCACCCTCCCCCCATACCTGACATCACAGAGATCCCCCGGCACCCTCCCCCCATACCTGACATCACAGAGATCCCCCCGCACCCTCCCCCCATACCTGACATCACAGAGATCCCCCCGCACCCTCCCCCATACCTGACATCAGAGAGATCCCCCCGCACCCTCCCCCCATACCTGACATCAGAGAGATCCCCCCGCACCCTCCCCCCATACCTGACATCACAGAGATCCCCCCGCACCCCCCATACCTGACATCACAGAGATCCCCCCGCACCCTCCCCCCATACCTGACATCACAGAGATCCCCCCGCACCCTCCCCCCATACCTGACATCACAGAGATCCCCCGCACCCTCCTCCCATACCTGACATCACAGAGATCCCCCCGCACCCTCCCCCCATACCTGACATCACAGAGATCCCCCCGCACCCCCCCCCATACCTGACATCACAGAGATCCCCCCGCACCCTCCTCCCATACCTGACATCACAGAGATCCCCCCGCACCCTCCCCCCATACCTGACATCACAGAGATCCCCCCGCACCCTCCCCCCATACCTGACATCACAGAGATCCCCCCGCACCCTCCTCCCATACCTGACATCAGAGAGATCCCCCCGCACCCTCCCCCCATACCTGACATCACAGAGATCCCCCCGCACCCTCCCCCCATACCTGACATCACAGAGATCCCCCCGCACCCTCCCCCCATACCTGACATCAGAGAGATCCCCCCGCACCCTCCCCCCATACCTGACATCACAGAGATCCCCCCGCACCCTCCCCCCATACCTGACATCACAGAGATCCCCCCCGCACCCTCCTCCCATACCTGACATCACAGAGATCCCCCGCACCCTCCCCCCATACCTGACATCACAGAGATCCCCCCGCACCCTCCTCCCATACCTGACATCACAGAGATCCCCCGCACCCTCCCCCCATACCTGACATCACAGAGATCCCCCGCACCCTCCTCCCATACCTGACATCACAGAGATCCCCCCGCACCCTCCCCCCATACCTGACATCACAGAGATCCCCCCGCACCCTCCTCCCATACCTGACATCACAGAGATCCCCCCGCACCCTCCTCCCATACCTGACATCACAGAGATCCCCCCGCACCCTCCCCCCATACCTGACATCACAGAGATCCCCCCGCACCCTCCTCCCATACCTGACATCAGAGAGATCCCCCCGCACCCTCCCCCCATACCTGACATCACAGAGATCCCCCCGCACCCTCCCCCCATACCTGACATCACAGAGATCCCCCCGCACCCTCCCCCCATACCTGACATCACAGAGATCCCCCCGCACCCTCCCCCCATACCTGACATCAGAGAGATCCCCCCGCACCCTCCCCCCATACCTGACATCACAGAGATCCCCCCGCACCCTCCTCCCATACCTGACATCACAGAGATCCCCCCGCACCCTCCCCCCATACCTGACATCACAGAGATCCCCCCGCACCCTCCCCCCATACCTGACATCACAGAGATCCCCCCGCACCCTCCCCCCATACCTGACATCACAGAGATCCCCCCGCACCCTCCTCCCATACCTGACATCACAGAGATCCCCCCGCACCCTCCTCCCATACCTGACATCAGAGAGATCCCCCCGCACCCTCCCCCCATACCTGACATCACAGAGATCCCCCCGCACCCTCCCCCCATACCTGACATCACAGAGATCCCCCCGCACCCTCCCCCCATACCTGACATCAGAGAGATCCCCCCGCACCCTCCTCCCATACCTGACATCAGAGAGATCCCCCCGCACCCTCCCCCCATACCTGACATCAGAGAGATCCCCCCGCACCCTCCCCCCATACCTGACATCACAGAGATCCCCCCGCACCCTCCCCCCATACCTGACATCACAGAGATCCCCCCGCACCCTCCCCCCATACCTGACATCAGAGAGATCCCCCCCGCACCCTCCCCCCATACCTGACATCACAGAGATCCCCCCGCACCCTCCCCCCATACCTGACATCACAGAGATCCCCCCGCACCCTCCCCCCATACCTGACATCAGAGAGATTAGCCTTTGTCGTGCTTCATTGGAGGCTCTTGGGGTCCGGATTCTGTCGATCCACTGATATTCCGGATCCTCGTTCACCACCAGCTCCTCTACGAATCCATGGATGACAACCGCACGGTACGACTTAGGGATGGATGTGGCTGGAAGGGGCAATGTACTATCATGTGACTCCCGATTCACCCTCGCCCGACTCCCAGCCACCCTCACCCACCTCCCAGCCACCCTCATCCACCTCCCAGCCACCCTCATCCACCTCCCAGGCACGGCCCTCCTCCCAGCCACCCTCACCCACCTCCCAGGCACCCTCATCCACCTCCCAGCCACCCTCACCCACCTCCCAGCCACCCTCATCCACCTCCCAGCCACCCTCACCCTCCTCCCAGCCACCCTCATCCACCTCCCAGCCACCTTCACCCACCTCCCAGGCACGGCCCTCCTCCCAGCCACCCTCACCCACCTCCCAGCCACCCTCACCCACCTCCCAGCCACCCTCACCCTCCTCCCAGCCACCCTCACCCTCCTCCCAGCCACCCTCATCCACCTCCCAGGCACGGCCCTCCTCCCAGCCACCCTCATCCACCTCCCAGGCACGGCCCTCCTCCCAGCCACCCTCACCCACCTCCCAGCCACCCTCACCCACCTCCCAGCCACCCTCACCCTCCTCCCAGCCACCCTCACCCTCCTCCCAGCCACCCTCATCCACCTCCCAGGCACGGCCCTCCTCCCAGCCACCCTCACCCACCTCCCAGCCACCCTCACCCACCTCCCAGGCACGGCCCTCCTCCCAGCCACCCTCACCCACCTCCCAGGCACCCTCACCCACCTCCCAGGCACCCTCACCCACCTCCCAGCCACCCTCACCCACCTCCCAGCCACCCTCACCCACCTCCCAGCCACCCTCACCCACCTCCCAGCCACCCTCACCCACCTCCCAGCCACCCTCATCCACCTCCCAGGCACGGCCCTCCTCCCAGCCACCCTCACCCACCTCCCAGCCACCCTCACCCACCTCCCAGGCACCCTCACCCACCTCCCAGCCACCCTCACCCACCTCCCAGCCACCCTCACCCTCCTCCCAGCCACGGCCCTCCTCCCAGCCACCCTCACCCACCTCCCAGGCACCCTCACCCACCTCCCAGGCACGGCCCTCCTACCAGCCACCCTCACCCACCTCCCAGGCACCCTCACCCACCTCCCAGCCACCCTCACCCGCCTCCCAGGCACGGCCCTCCTCCCAGCCGCGGGGGCCGCCCTGGCCCGCCTCCCAGCCACCCTCGCCCTCCTCCCGGCCGCCATCGGCCACCTCCCAGCCGTGGGGGCTGCCATCGCCCACCTCCCAGCCTTGGGGGCTGCCATCGCCCACCTCTCAGCCACGGCCCGCCTCCCAGCCACCCTCGCCCTCCTCCTGGCCGCCATAGCCCACCTCCCAGCCGTGGGGGCTGCCATCGCCCACCTCCCAGCCGCGGGGGCCGCCATAGCCCACCTCCCAGCCGTGGGGGCTGCCATCGCCCACCTCCCAGCCGCTGAGGCCGCCATAGCCCACCTCCCAGCCGCTGAGGCCGCCATAGCCCACCTCCCAGCCGCTGAGGCCGCCATCGCCCACCTCCCAGCCACGGCCCACCTCCCAGCCGTGGGGGCCGCCATCGCCCACCTCCCAGCCGCCATCGCCCACCTCCCGGACACTTACTGCAGAAGAACTTGACCCCACAGGACGACTGCCGGAAGCGATTGAGGTCGTTGAAGAGATCGACCTTGACCACCACACTGATCTCTCCGCGGATCCCTGTATGAGGAGAGACAATGAGCCACCGCTGATAACCGCAGGCACTACACCCCCAGGGAGGAGACGGGGGCCACAAGATGTGACAGTGATGGGAGTAGGGAGTACCGTGTATGGTGTCATAGATGGGGAACCACCCTGAGATGACGGTGGCCGCCTCCGTGTACAGCAGCGGGTCAATGTCGATGTACACCTTCCCGATGGCGTCGTTGGCGCTGTACGTGTCGTGGTCCAGAACCGTGATCTGCAGTGGCTCATCCTGCAGATCCTCATCATCCACCTGCCAGGGAGAGGTCACAGAGGGGTTAACACCTGCAGGAACTCAGACACCCCCCTCCCAGGAGGGAAGGTAAAAGGTCACCTCAAACTTGAACCATTCCGAGTTCCACTGCGGGTTCAGAGACTTGGGGTACACGTCCGTCTTGAAGGTCGTGTTCGAAAATTTCACCTGTACAAAAAATAAACAAAAGACTTAATATTCTGTTCAGGGTCTTTGGAAAGCTGAGTGACAGCCCCATAGCCCTGACACATGGAGGCTGAGGCAGCAGAGCTCACACTCTACAGTGTGTGTGCACCGCAAGACATCTCACCTCCACAAAGGCGTCAGTCAGGTCACTGGCCCGATCCATCACCGGGAGGTGGCGCCCAGCCACGATCTTCACCTTCAGCTTCCCAGGCATGGCGAGGGTGGCGCGATGAGCTGCGGGAGAAGAAGAGAACCAGCGATGAGCTGCGGGAGGGAAAGAAAGAGGACCGGCGCCGAACTGCGGGAGGGGAAGAGAACGAGCGACGAGCTGCGGGAGGGGAAGAGGACCGGCGACGAGCTGCGGGAGGGGAAGAGAACGAGCGACGAGCTGCGGGAGGGGAAGAGGACCGGCGACGAGCTGCGGGAGGGGAAGAGGACCGGCGACGAGCTGCGGGAGGGGAAGAGGACCGGCGCCGAGCTGCGGGAGGGGAAGAGGACCGGCGCCGAACTGCGGGAGGGGAAGAGAACGAGCGACGAGCTGCGGGAGGGGAAGAGGACCGGCGCCGAGCTGCGGGAGGGGAAGAGGACCGGCGCCGAGCTGCGGGAGGGGAAGAGGACCGGCGCCGAGCTGCGGGAGGGGAAGAGGACCGGCGCCGAGCTGCGGGAAGGGAAGAGGACCGGCGCCGAGCTGCGGGAGGGGAAGAGGACCGGCGCCGAGCTGCGGGAGGGGAAGAGGACCGGCGCCGAGCTGCGGGAGGGGAAGAGGACCGGCGCCGAGCTGCGGGAGGGGAAGAGGACCGGCGCCGAGCTGCGGGAGGGGAAGAGGACCGGCGCCGAGCTGCGGGAGGGGAAGAGGACCGGCGCCGAGCTGCGGGAGGGGAAGAGGACCGGCGCCGAGCTGCGGGAGGGGAAGAGGACCGGCGCCGAGCTGCGGGAGGGGAAGAGGACCGGCGCCGAGCTGCGGGAGGGGAAGAGGACCGGCGCCGAGCTGCGGGAGGGGAAGAGGACCGGCGCCGAGCTGCGGGAGGGGAAGAGGACCGGCGCCGAGCTGCGGGAGGGGAAGAGGACCGGCGCCGAGCTGCGGGAGGGGAAGAGGACCGGCGCCGAGCTGCGGGAGGGGAAGAGGACCGGCGCCGAGCTGCGGGAGGGGAAGAGGACCGGCGCCGAGCTGCGGGAGGGGAAGAGGACCGGCGCCGAGCTGCGGGAGGGGAAGAGGACCGGCGCCGAGCTGCGGGAGGGGAAGAGGACCGGCGCCGAGCTGCGGGAGGGGAAGAGGACCGGCGCCGAGCTGCGGGAGGGGAAGAGGACCGGCGCCGAGCTGCGGGAGGGGAAGAGGACCGGCGCCGAGCTGCGGGAGGGGAAGAGGACCGGCGCCGAGCTGCGGGAGGGGAAGAGGACCGGCGCCGAGCTGCGGGAGGGGAAGAGGACCGGCGCCGAGCTGCGGGAGGGGAAGAGGACCGGCGCCGAGCTGCGGGAGGGGAAGAGGACCGGCGCCGAGCTGCGGGAGGGGAAGAGGACCGGCGCCGAGCTGCGGGAGGGGAAGAGGACCGGCGCCGAGCTGCGGGAGGGGAAGAGGACCGGCGCCGAGCTGCGGGAGGGGAAGAGGACCGGCGCCGAGCTGCGGGAGGGGAAGAGGACCGGCGCCGAGCTGCGGGAGGGGAAGAGGACGAGCGAGAGCGAGGAGCTGCAGGTGAGGATAGTCTGCAGGAGGGGGTGGGGCACAGGTGATATGACATTAGGGTGGTGATAATCTGCAGGAGAGGGCGGGGCACAGGTGATATGACATTAGGGTGGTGATGCGGGAGGGGAAGAGGACCGGCGCCGAGCTGCGGGAGGGGAAGAGGACCGGCGCAGAGCTGCGGGAGGGGAAGAGGACCAGCGACGAGCTGCGGGTGAGGAAGAGGACCAGCGACGAGCTGCGGGTGAGGAAGAGGACCAGCGCCGAGCTGCGGGAGGGGAAGAGGACCGGCGCCGAGCTGCGGGAGGGGAAGAGGACCGGCGCCGAGCTGCGGGAGGGGAAGAGGACCGGCGCCGAGCTGCGGGAGGGGAAGAGGACCGGCGCCGAGCTGCGGGAGGGGAAGAGGACCGGCGCCGAGCTGCGGGAGGGGAAGAGGATCGGCGACGAGCTGCGGGAGGGGAAGAGGACCGGCGACGAGCTGCGGGAGGGGAAGAGGACCGGCGCCGAGCTGCGGGAGGGGAAGAGGACCGGCGATGAGCTGCGGGAGGGGAAGAGGACCGGCGCCGAGCTGCGGGAGGTGAAGAGGACCGGCTCCGAGCTGCGGGAGGGGAAGAGGACCGGCTCCGAGCTGCGGGAGGGGAAGAGGACCGGCGCCGAGCTGCGGGAGGGGAAGAGGACCGGCGCCGAGCTGCGGGAGGGGAAGAGGACCGGCGCCGAGCTGCGGGAGGGGAAGAGGACCGGCGCCGAGCTGCGGGAGGGGAAGAGGACCGGCGACGAGCTGCGGGAGGGGAAGAGGACCAGCGACGAGCTGCGGGAGGGGAAGAGGACCGGCTCCGAGCTGCGGGAGGGGAAGAGGACCGGCGCCGAGCTGCGGGAGGGGAAGAGGACCGGCGACGAGCTGCGGGAGGGGAAGAGGACCGGCGACGAGCTGCGGGAGGGGAAGAGGACCGGCGACGAGCTGCGGGAGGGGAAGAGGACCGGCGACGAGCTGCGGGAGGGGAAGAGGACCAGCGACGAGCTGCGGGAGGGGAAGAGGACCGGCGACGAGCTGCGGGAGGGGAAGAGAACCAGCGACGAGCTGCGGGAGGGGAAGAGGACCGGCGACGAGCTGCGGGAGGGGAAGAGGACCGGCGACGAGCTGCGGGAGGGGAAGAGGACCGGCGACGAGCTGCGGGAGGGGAAGAGGACCGGCACCGAGCTGCGGGAGGGGAAGAGGACCGGCGCCGAGCTGCGGGAGGGGAAGAGGACCGGCGCCGAGCTGCGGGAGGGGAAGAGGACCGGCGCCGAGCTGCGGGAGGGGAAGAGGACCAGCGACGAGCTGCGGGAGGGGAAGAGGACCAGCGACGAGCTGCGAGAGGGGAAGAGGACCGGCGACGAGCTGGGGGAGAGGAAGAGGACCGGCGCCGAGCTGCGGGAGGGGAAGAGGACCGGCGCCGAGCTGCGGGAGGAGAAGAGGACCGGCGCCGAGCTGCGGGAGGGGAAGAGGACCGGCGCCGAGCTGCGGGAGGGGAAGAGGACCGGCGCCGAGCTGCGGGAGGGGAAGAGGACCGGCGACGAGCTGCGGGAGGGGAAGAGGACCAGCGACGAGCTGCGGGAGGGGAAGAGGACGAGCGACGAGCTGCGGGAGGGGAAGAGGACGAGCGACGAGCTGCGGGAGGGGAAGAGGACCGGCGCCGAGCTGCTGGAGGGGAAGAGGACCGGCGCCGAGCTGCGGGAGGGGAAGAGGACCGGCGCCGAGCTGCTGGAGGGGAAGAGGACGAGCGAGAGCGAGGAGCTGCGGGTGAGGATAGTCTGCAGGAGGGGCACAGGTGATATGACTTTAGGGTAGTGATAATCTGCAGGAGGGGGCGGGGCACAGGTGATATGACATTAGGGTGGTGATAATCTGCAGGAGGGGGCTGGGCACAGGTGATATGACATTAGGGCAGTGATAATCTGCAGGACGGGGCTGGGCACAGGTGATATGACATTAGGGTGGTGATAATCTGCAGGAGAGGGCGGGGCACAGGTGATATGACATTAGGGTGGTGATAGTCTGCAGGATGGGGCGGGGCACAGGTGATATGACATTAGGGTGATGATAATCTGCAGGAGGGGGCGGGGCACAGGTGATATGACATTAGGGTGGTGATAATCTGCAGGAGGGGGCGGGGGACAGGTGATATGACATTAGGGTGGTGATAGTCTGCAGGATGGGGCGGGGCACAGGTGATATGACATTAGGGTGATGATAATCTGCAGGAGGGGGCGGGGCACAGGTGATATGACATTAGGGCAGTGATAGTCTGCAGGAGGGGGCGGGGCACAGGTGATATGACATTAGGGCGGTGATAATCTGCAGGAGGGGGCGGGGCACAGGTGATATGACATTAGGGTGGTGATAATCTGCAGGAGATGGCGGGGCACAGGTGATATGACATTAGGGTGGTGATAATCTGCAGGAAGGGGCGGGGCACAGGTGATATGACATTAGGGCGGTGATAGTCTGCAGGAGGGGGCGGGGCACAGGTGATATGACATTAGGGCGGTGATAGTCTGCAGGAGGGGGCGGGGCACAGGTGATATGACATTAGGGTGGTGATAATCTGCAGGAGGGGGCGGGGCAGAGATGATATGACATTAGGGTGGTGATAATCTGCAGGAGGGGGCGGGGCACAGGTGATATGACATTAGGGCGGTGATAGTCTGCAGGAGGGGGCGGGGCACAGGTGATATGACATTAGGGCAGTGATAGTCTGCAGGAGGGGGCGGGGCACAGGTGATATGACATTAGGGTGGTGATAATCTGCAGGAGGGGGCGGGGCACAGGTGATATGACATTAGGGCAGTGATAGTCTGCAGGAGGGGGCGGGGAACAGGTGATATGACATTAGGGCAGTGATAGTCTGCAGGAGGGGGCGGGGCACAGGTGATATGACATTAGGGTGGTGATAATCTGCAGGATGGGGCGGGGCACAGGTGATATGACATTAGGGTGATGATAATCTGCAGGAGGGGGCGGGGCACAGGTGATATGACATTAGGGTGGTGATAATATGCAGGAGGGGGCGGGGCACAGGTGATATGACATTAGGGCAGTGATAGTCTGCAGGAGGGGGCGGGGCACAGGTGATATGACATTAGGGCAGTGATAATCTGCAGAAGGGGGCGGGGCACAGGTGATATGACATTAGGGCAGTGATAGTCTGCAGGAGGGGGCGGGGCACAGGTGATATGACATTAGGGCAGTGATAGTCTGCAGAAGGGGGCGGGGCACAGGTGATATGACATTAGGGCAGTGATAGTCTGCAGAAGGGGGCGGGGCACAGGTGATATGACATTAGGGCAGTGATAGTCTGCAGGAGGGGGCGGGGCACAGGTGATATGACATTAGGGCAGTGATAGTCTGCAGAAGGGGGCGGGGCACAGGTGATATGACATTAGGGCAGTGATAGTCTGCAGAAGGGGGCGGGGCACAGGTGATATGACATTAGGGCAGTGATAGTCTGCAGAAGGGGGCGGGGCACAGGTGATATGATATTAGGGCAGTGATAGTCTGCAGGAGGGGGCGGGGCACAGGTCATATGACATTAGGGCAGTGATAGTCTGCAGGAGGGGGCGGGGCACAGGTGATATGACATTAGGGCAGTGATAGTCTGCAGGAGGGGGCGGGGCACAGGTGATATGACATTAGGGCAGTGATAGTCTGCAAAAGGGGGCGGGGCACAGGTGATATGACATTAGGGCAGTGATAGTCTGCAGGAGGGGGCGGGGCACAGGTGATATGACATTAGGGTGGTGATAGTCTGCAGGAGGGGGCGGGGCACAGGTGATATGACATTAGGGTGGTGATAATCTGCAGGAGGGGGCGGGGCACAGGTGATATGACATTAGGGCAGTGATAGTCTGCAGGAGGGGGCGGGGCACAGGTGATATGACATTAGGGCAGTGATAATCTGCAGAAGGGGGCGGGGCACAGGTGATATGACATTAGGGCAGTGATAGTCTGCAGGAGGGGGCGGGGCACAGGTGATATGACATTAGGGCAGTGATAGTCTGCAGAAGGGGGCGGGGCACAGGTGATATGACATTAGGGCAGTGATAGTCTGCAGAAGGGGGCGGGGCACAGGTGATATGACATTAGGGCAGTGATAGTCTGCAGAAGGGGGCGGGGCACAGGTGATATGATATTAGGGCAGTGATAGTCTGCAGGAGGGGGCGGGGCACAGGTCATATGACATTAGGGCAGTGATAGTCTGCAGGAGGGGGCGGGGCACAGGTGATATGACATTAGGGCAGTGATAGTCTGCAGGAGGGGGCGGGGCACAGGTGATATGACATTAGGGCAGTGATAGTCTGCAAAAGGGGGCGGGGCACAGGTGATATGACATTAGGGCAGTGATAGTCTGCAGGAGGGGGCGGGGCACAGGTGATATGACATTAGGGCAGTGATAGTCTGCAAAAGGGGGCGGGGCACAGGTGATATGACATTAGGGCAGTGATAGTCTGCAGGAGGGGGCGGGGCACAGGTGATTAATACACCTGGATACATAGACGGCTCCTGCCCGCATGGACACTGCATGTATATATATATATAATCATTACGCTCCTCTCCTCCGGTACACGTTTATACAGGCAGAGTGCCGGGGAGGTCACATGACTCACGCTCTCCGGTGCTTGGGGCTCCCGGGTCCCTGCTCCAATGTTTCACTCACTACTTCCGCTTCCGGTCTGTCACGTGACGCTGAGGATGGAAAGCGGCGTGGGCCAAAAAGCCATCGCGTAGCCACTGAGCACTGCAGCGCGCGGGGGAGTGATGTCACAGTGATGTGTCCAGTGCCGGGCGCGAGAGAGAGGTCACTGTGTACATACATGACATTACTTATCCTGTACTGATCCTGAGTTACATCCTGTATTATACCCCAGAGCTGCACTCACTATTCTGCTGCTGGTGCAGTCACTGTGTATATACATGACATTACTTATCCTGTACTGATCCTGAGTTACATCCTGTATTATACCCCAGAGCTGCACTCACTATTCTGCTGCTGGTGCAGTCACTGTGTACATACATGACATTACTTATCCTGTACTGATCCTGAGTTACATCCTGTATTATACCCCAGAGCTGCACTCACTATTCTGCTGCTGGTGCAGTCACTGTGTACATACATGACATTACTTATCCTGTACTGATCCTGAGTTACATCCTGTATTATACACCAGAGCTGCACTCACTATTCTGCTACTGGTGCAGTCACTGTGTACATATATGACATTACTTATCCTGTACTGATCCTCCTGTATTATACCCCAGAGCTGCACTCACTATTCTGCTACTGGTGCAGTCACTGTGTACATACATGACATTACTTATCCTGTACTGATCCTGAGTTACATCCTGTATTATACTCCAGAGCTGCACTCACTATTCTGCTGCTGGTGCAGTCACTGTGTACATACATGACATTACTTATCCTTTACTGATCCTGAGTTACATCCTGTATTATACTCCAGAGCTGCACTCACTATTCTGCTGCTGGTGCAGTCACTGTGTACATACATGACATTACTTATCCTGTACTGATCCTGAGTTACATCCTGTATTATACTCCAGAGCTGCACTCACTATTCTGCTGCTGGTGCAGTCACTGTGTACATACATGACATTACTTATCCTGTAGTTGCTTCTCTTATCAGCAGGTCACAATCTGGTAATCACATGTCCTGTAGAAATGCAGAGATGATACAATGTTTCTGCTTTGTATTTAATGTATATATGACATGTTTGGATTCATAACATTCGCAGTCACGCACACCCTCAGGAGCTGCAGCTCCTCTGTACCCTGCGGCCTGTGCGATGTGATGTAGAGACGGCGCCTGTATGGGGGGGGGGGGGGGGGGCTGGTGACAGGAGGTGTCAGCGCTTCTAATCTCTGTGTAGACAGTGTCACTTGTTGTAGAAGGCGGCCGCTCTATTTACTTTTACTAGGAAAATTAAGTGTCACTGTAGGCAAAGCAGCCATGCCGGGATGAGGGAGCCGGCGTTCATTATAGTGATAGTAATCATACCTCCCCGAGAGCAGGACAGAGGAGGAGGAGGACAGAGGGGTCTGGAGGAGGAGGACAGAGGAGGAGGAGGACAGAGGGGTCTGTAGGAGGAGGAGGAGTATAGAGGAGTCTGGAGGAGGAGGACAGAGGGGTCTGGAGGATGAGGACAGAGGGGTCTGGAGGATGAGGACAGAGGGGTCTGGAGGATGAGGACAGAGGGGTCTGGAGGAGGAGGACAGAGGAGTCTGGAGGAGGAGGAGGAGGACAGAGGAGTCTGGAGGAGGAGGACAAAGGGGTCTGGAGGAGGAGGACAGAGGAGTCTGGAGGAGGAGGACAGAGGGGTCTGGAGGAGGAGGAGGACAGAGGAGTCTGGAGGAGGAGGACAGAGGGGTCTGGAGGAGGAGGAGGACAGAGGGGTCTGGAGGATGAGGACAGAGGGGTCTGTAGGAGGAGGACAGAGGGGTCTGGAGGAGGAGGAGGACAGAGGAGTCTGGAGGAGGAGGACAGTGGGGTCTGAAGGAGGAGGACAGAGGGGTCTGGAGGATGAGGACAGAGGGGTCTGGAGGAGGAGGACAGAGGAGTCTGGAGGAGGAGGACAGAGGGGTCTGGAGGAGGAGGAGGACAGAGGAGTCTGGAGGAGGAGGACAGAGGGGTCTGGAGGAGGAGGAGGACACAGGAGTCTGGAGGAGGACAGAGGAGTCTGGAGGAGGAGGAGGACAGAGGAGTCTGAAGGAGGAGGAGAACAGAGGAGTCTGGAGGAGGAGAACAGAGGAGTCTGGAGGAGGAGGAGGACAGAGGAGTCTGGAGGAGGAGGAGGACAGAGGAGTCTGGAGGAGGAGGACAGAGGAGTCTGTAGGAGGAGGACAGAGGAGTCTGGAGGAGGAGGAGGACAGAGGAGTCTGGAGGAGGAGGAGGACAGAGGAGTCTGGAGGAGGAGGAGGACAGAGGAGTCTGGAGGAGGAGGAGGACAGAGGAGTCTGGAGGAGGAGGACAGAGGAGTCTGGAGGAGGAGGACAGAGGAGTCTGGAGGAGGAGGAGGACAGAGGAGTCTGGAGGAGGAGGAGGACAGAGGAGTCTGGAGGAGGAGGAGGACAGAGGAGTTAGTATTATAGGCTGAGGTATTGTGGGCCTGTGGTATGAATACATTTTTCCTCCACAGATACAAGGACCTTAGAGATGGTTCCCTCATGATTCTGTACTGGAGACATAGGCGCACATTTACTTACCTGTCCCGTCGCATTCCCGGCTGTCGTTGTCCGACGAGGATTCGAAAGCTGCCGCGATTCACTAAGGTCGTGCGTCCAATTTCCTGCATCCGTCACTTCCCCGCTCAGGTCCCTGGAGTTCACCTTCTTCTTCCTGGTGCATGTAAGTGCATTGTCCGTGTATAATGCGCTGTGCGGGGAGTCACTAAGATCCTGCACCCGATATCCTGCATGTGTCGCTTCCCCGCTCAGGTCCCTGGAGTTCACCTTCTTCTTCCTGGTGCATGTAAGTGCATTGTCCGTGTATAATGTGCTGTGCGGGGAGTCACTAAGATCCTGCGCCCGATATCCTGCATGTGTCACTTCCCCGCTCAGGTCCCCGGAGTTCACCTTCTTCTTCCTGGTGCATGTAAGTGCATTGTCCGTGTATAATGCGCTGTGCAGGGAGTCACTAAGCTCCTGCACCCGATATCCTGCATGTGTCACTTCCCCGCTCAGGTCCCTGGAGTTCACCTTCTTCTTCCTGGTGCATGTAAGTGCATTGTCCGTGTATAATGCGCTGTGCGGGGAGTCACTAAGCTCCTGCACCCGATATCCTGCATGTGTCGCTTCCCCGCTCAGGTCCCTGGAGTTCACCTTCTTCTTCCTGGTGCATGTAAGTGCATTGTCCGTGCATAATGTGCTGTGCGGGGAGTCACTAAGATCCTGCGCCCGATATCCTGCATGTGTCGCTTCCCCGCTCAGGTCCCCGGAGTTCCCCTTCTTCTTCCTGGTGCATGTAAGTGCATTGTCCGTGGATAATGTGCTGTGCGGGGAGTCACTAAGATCCTGCGCCTGATATCCTGCATGTGTCGCTACCCCGCTCAGGTCCCTGGAGTTCACCTTCTTCTTCCTGGTGCATGTAAGTGCATTGTCCGTGTATAATGTGCTGTGCGGGGAGTGACTAAGATCCTGCGCCCGATATCCTGCATGTGTCGCTTCCCCGCTCAGGTCCCTGGAGTTCACCTTCTTCTTCCTGGTGCATGTAAGTGCATTGTCCGTGTATAATGTGCTGTGCGGGGAGTCACTAAGATCCTGCACCCGATATCCTGCATGTGTCGCTTCCCCGTTCAGGTCCCCGGAGTTCACCTTCTTCTTCCTGGTGCATGTAAGTGCATTGTCCGTGTATAATGCGCTGTGCGGGGAGTCACTAAGATCCTGCACCCGATATCCTGCATGTGTCGCATCCCCGCTCAGGTCCCCGGAGTTCACCTTCTTCTTCCTGGTGCATGTAAGTGCATTGTCCGTGTATAATGCGCTGTGCGGGGAGTCACTAAGATCCTGTGCCTGATATCCTGCATGTGTCACTTCCCCGCTCAGGTCCCCGGAGTTCACCTTCTTCTTCCTGGTGCATGTAAGTGCATTGTCCGTGTATAATGCGCTGTGCGGGGAGTCACTATGATTGTGCACCCGATATCCTGCATGTGTCGCTTCCCCGCTCAGGTCCCAGGAGTTCACCTTCTTCTTCCTGGTGCATGTAAGTGCATTGTCCGTGTATAATGCACTGTGCGGGGAGTCACTAAGATCCTGCCCCCGATATCCTGCATGTGTCGCTTCCCCGCTCAGGTCCCTGGAGTTCACCTTCTTCTTCCTGGTGCATGTAAGTGCATTGTCCGTGTATAATGCGCTGTGCGGGGAGTCACTAAGATCCTGCGCTGATATCCTGCATGTGTCGCTTCCCCGCTCAGGTCCCTGGAGTTCACCTTCTTCTTCCTGGTGCATGTAAGTGCATTGTCCGTGTATAATGCGCTGTGCGAGGAGTCACTAAGATCCTGCACCCGATATCCTGCATGTGTCGCTTCCCCGCTCAGGTCCCTGGAGTTCACCTTCCTCTTCCTGGTGCATGTAAGTGCATTGTCCGTGTATAATGCGCTGTGCGGGGAGTCACTATGATTGTGCACCCGATATCCTGCATGTGTCGCTTCCCCGCTCAGGTCCCAGGAGTTCACCTTCTTCTTCCTGGTGCATGTAAGTGCATTGTCCGTGTATAATGCACTGTGCGGGGAGTCACTAAGATCCTGCCCCCGATATCCTGCATGTGTCGCTTCCCCGCTCAGGTCCCTGGAGTTCACCTTCTTCTTCCTGGTGCATGTAAGTGCATTGTCCGTGTATAATGCGCTGTGCGGGGAGTCACTAAGATCCTGCGCTGATATCCTGCATGTGTCGCTTCCCCGCTCAGGTCCCTGGAGTTCACCTTCTTCTTCCTGGTGCATGTAAGTGCATTGTCCGTGTATAATGCGCTGTGCGGGGAGTCACTAAGATCCTGCACCTGATATCCTGCATGTGTCGCTTCCCCGCTCAGGTCCCCGGAGTTCACCTTCTTCTTCCTGGTGCATGTAAGTGCATTGTCCGTGTATAATGCACTGTGCGGGGAGTCACTAAGATCCTGCGCCTGATATCCTGCATGTGTCACTTCCCCGCTCAGGTCCCCGGAGTTCTCCTTCTTCTTCCTGCTGCATGTAAGTGCATTGTCCGTGTATAATGTGCTGTGCAGGGAGTCACTAAGATCCTGCACCCGATATCCTGCATGTGTCGCTTCCCCGCTCAGGTCCCTGGAGTTCACCTTCTTCTTCCTGGTGCATGTAAGTGCATTGTCCGTGTATAATGCGCTGTGCGGGGAGTCACTAAGATCCTGCGCCCGATATCCTGCATGTGTCACTTCCCCGCTCAGGTCCCTGGAGTTCACCTTCTTCTTCCTGGTGCATGTAAGTGCATTGTCCGTGTATAATGCGCTGTGCGGGAAGTCACTAAGGTCGTGCGTCCAATTTCCTGCATCCGTCACTTCCCCGCTCAGGTCCCCGGAGTTCACCTTCTTCTTCCCGGTGCATGTAAGTGCTTCATCTTGCGACACAATTTGCTTTTTAAATTCCGCAGTTTGTCAGAATCCAACGGCCACGCCCCCCGATTTGTGTCACATGCAAGCCGGCGCCGATGCGACACAATCCGATTGTGTGCGGCAAAAACCCGGGGTAATTCAGCGCAAAACGGAAAAAAATGCGAAACCCAGTGAAAATGCGGCGTTCGGACCCTTAGTAAATGTGCCCCATTGTAACAAATCTTCAGCTGTGATAGTATGGGGGTTAGGACAGATTTCAGCCTCTGGATGGTATTTTTAGAGTCCAGTTATTGTGCGATTCTTGCTCTTCTCTTATAAAGGATGAGGATAATCCGGGACTTGGGGGTCAGAGGTTATCTGAGATGTGTGGACGGATGTGATGGGGAAGCAGAGGTGACCTGTGATCTGCTGCCGAGGCCTCAATATAATTTAGCCCAGATGAGAATCATCCTGTGCGGCCGCGGGGTGATCTGCCGGACCCTCCCTGTCTGGTTTTGCAGCCTTGGTCATAGACAAGGACAGACATGCGGCGGCCCCTGGCACGTCTCCAGAGCGCAGCCAGAGTTCTCCATCGTCCTTGGTGCTGATCCCGAACACCCAGGACCGGCGCCTGCTCTATCATGGTCCACACAGAAACTACACCAAAGCTCTGTTGTCACGGGCGTCCCTGCGGTCCACGTCTCGGATACGTCACTTAGATTCCGGTCCCAGGTGTCGGCTAGTGTCATCATCCGCGGTGGTCCAGGGGGTTCACTGACCCTGAGCCTTGACTGTAAGGCCATGGACCCCACCAAGGTGCCGCCTCCGAAACTGGCTGATCTTACCACCGTTGTGGTCCAGCAGTCCCTGCAGATTGCTTCACAAGGAGATCAGCTTCACTTATGCCATCACAGTTTGTCACGGAACGCTCCAAAGAGGCATTTATTCTCTGTCTGCTCTTTGGGAAGGCCCTGGCTTGGGCTACTCCTCTATGGGACAGAGGCTATCCAGTCACGGCTACCCACACTACATTCCTGGCGGTATTCCAGTCAGTGTTTGAAGAACCCGCGCGGGCTTCCTCTGCTGAAAATGCACTGCTGAACTTGCACCAGAGGGATTTGTCCGTGGGAGAGTATGCTGTCCAGTTCCGTACCCGGGCCTCGGAACTCTCCTGGAACAATGTGGCCCTATCCACAGCGTTTTAAAAAGGACCCTCTTCTCAAGTGAAGGAGGCATTGGCCGCTCATGATGTGCCGTCTACCCTGAGTGGTCTCATCGCCTTAGCCACTCGGATTGACGTGCGGTTTATGGAGCGTGCCGAGGAGTTGCTTCACAAGCTTCCCCAAGTCCATCCTTGACGTCTGCTTAGCCTGGATGTCAGGAGAATCTTTGCCTATATTGTGACAGTCCTAAACATTTCATTGGGGCTTGTCCGGTCCGTCCCCAGCGTCCGGGAAATGCCAGCACTTAGGGTTCTTGGGAGCGGCCCTAGGTGTGACTATTCCTTGACTATTCCTGTGCTCCTCAGCTTCAGTTCCTGCTCTCTGATTCAAGTTTCAGCTTTCTTGGACTCAGGTTCTGCATGTAATGTTTTCCCGGCATCACATTCCGGTGGTTTCTCTCGAGAAGCCTCTCGTTATTTCCTCAGTCAGTGGGCAAATCCTGTCCGGTACTGCACTGAGCATGTCACTCTGCAAATTGGAGCGCTCCATAAGGAAAGACTATCCTTGTCCGTGCTGCCACACTCCACTTTGTCTCTTCCGTGGCTGCAACTCCACGCACCAGTCCTTAACTGAACAACAGGGGAAATCCTTCGTTAGGGACCAGAATGTCTGTCCCGCTGTACGGTGGCGCCTACCTACATGTTACCAGGACTTTGCTGATTTGTTTTCATAAAAATTAAGCAGAGACCTTGCCACCACACCGTCCCTATGATTGTCCTGTGGATCTCCTTCCAGGTGCCTCTCCCCCCGAGGCCGTGTATATTCTCTTTCTGTTCCAGAGACTGCTGCTGTGTCCAAGTATATTAAAGAGAACGTGCAGAGAGGTTTCATATGCAAATCATTCTTTCCAGCTGGCACAGGCTTCTTTTTCATGACCAAGATGGACGATCCCTCCGTCCTTGTATAGACTATTAAGGGCTTAACAAGGTCACGATTAAGAACCGCTACCCCATGCCATTGATCACAGAGCTCTTTGACCATTTGCGTTGTTCCAGGGTGTTTTCCCAGTTGGATTTTCATGGGGCCTACAATATCATCCGGATCCGCAAGGGTGATGAGTGGAAGACGGCGTTTAACACTCGTGAGGGACATTTCGACTACCTTGTGATGCCATTTGGACTGTGTAATGCTCCTGCTGTCTTCCAGGAATTTGCAAAGGACATCTTCAGAGATCTGCTGTATACGTGCGTCGTGGTCTACCTTGATGACATCTTGGTATTCTCTCCAGACCTCAAGACCCATCAGCCCCACGTACGGCAAGTTCTTGGTCGCCTGCGGGCCAATCGCCTCTACGCCAGGCTCGACCAACTGAGTCTTCCTTTCCTCGGATACATAATCTCCGACAGAAGTCTCCAGATGGATCCTGCTAAACTGTCTGCAGTTCTACAGTGGCCACTTCCAGAAGGTCTACGAGCCATACAAAGGTTCCTGGGTTTTGAGAACTATTATTGGCAATTTATTCCACATTTTTCCACCTTGGTGTCCCCCATCGTGGCGTTTACCAAAAAGGGTGCCAATCCCCGTTCCTGGCCCTTGGCGGCTGAAAATGCCTTTTCAAAGTTGTAGTCCTCCTTTGCGTCAACTCCAGTTCTCTCCAGGCCTGACACTGAGAAGCCCTTTCATCTTGAGGTTGACCCATCCTCCATAGGTGCAGGGATTGTGCTCACCCAGAAAGGTCGTAAAGGCCGTACTCTAACCTGTGGTTTTTTCTCTAAGACTTTTTCTTCTGCAGAGAGAAATTAGTGGGGATAGAGAACTGTTAGCCATCAAACTTGCTCTGGAGGAGTAGCGATACCTACTGGAAGGAGCTCATCATCCGGTTTGTGTATATACAGACCATAAGAACCTCCTGTATCTCCAGACAGCCCAGCGCCTTAATGCCAGGCAAGCCCGTTGGTCTCTTTTCTTTTCATGCTTCAATCAAGGTTGATCCTCTTTCCCGCGCCTCTGATGTCATTGGAGAAGAGCCGGTCCCTCGGCATATTATCTCTCCTAAACAACTGGTAGTTGCCGCTCCCGTGGATCACCAGCAGCTTTTTCCCGGCAAGACGTATGTCTGACCTGCAAGATACCACGTTTAGTTTCTCTTCCAGGTTTTCCCTCTGCCAATTTGTTCTTCCAGCATATCATCCGGCTACATGGATTTCCACAACACATCGTGTCTGACCGAGGGATCCAGTTTGTGTCCAAGTTCTGGCATTCCTTGTGTAACCAGCTGCAAGTGAATCTGGACTTTTCTTCTGCTTACCACCCACAGTCGAATGGTCAAGTAGAAAGGGTGAATCAGATTTTGGGCTGTTACCTTCGCCACTTCTTAGCCTGTCAAGATGACTGGTACTGTCTGCAACTTGGTCCCCGCTTCCTTGGTCCTTTTGAGGTCTTCAAAAGCATCAATCCAGTGGCCTACAAACTCTGCCTTCCTCCTACGATGTGCATCCCGAACTCCTTCCATGTCTCCCTCCTGAAGCCAGTTGCTTCTTTCAGCAATCTCCTCCTCCTGCTCCAGAGGCTGACTCCCCAGATGTCTACCCTGTGGAACGACCGGGTGCCACTTAGATTCCAGTCCCAGGTGTCGGCTAGTGACATCGTCTGCGGCAGTCCAGGGGGTTCACTGACCCGAGCCTTGACATCTGTGCACCCTCCTGCTACTTAGTGCCACTTTTCACAACCACACTGCTGAAAAGCAACCTCCAAGTGCAGAAAAGAGCCTCCCCTTCGTACTGTTCCAGGTGCAACCACTTTATTGTTTTATAGCACCAGCAGTGCTGTACAAAAATTATTACCACCCACATCAGTCCTTGTCCCCATTTAGGCTCAAAATCTAGAAAGAAAAGAATAGGAGACCAAGAGGCATGGAGCAAGAGATGGAGGAAGGGTCCGTTAGCGGAAGAGACGGAGGAAGGGTCTATGAGCAGAAGAGACGGAGGAAGGGTCCGTGAGCAGAAGAGATGGAGGAAGGGTCCGGGAGCGGATGAGACGGAGGAAGGGTCCATGAGCAGAAGAGACGGAGGAAGGGTCCTGGAGCGGATGAGACGGAGGAAGGGTCCTGGAGCGGATGAGACGGAGTAAGGGTAAGGGTCCTGGAGCGGATGAGACGGAGGAAGGGTCCATGAGCAAAAGAGACAGAGGAAGGGTCCGTCAGTGGATGAGATGGAGGAAAGGTCCAGGAGCGGATGAGACGGAGGAAGGGTCCATGAGCAGAAGAGACGGAGGAAGGGTCCGTGAGCGGATGAGATGGAGGAAAGGTCCGGGAGCGGATGAGACGGAGGAAGGGTCCGGAAGCGGATGAGACGGAGGAAGGGTCCGGGAGCGGATGAGACGGAGGAAGGGTCCGGGAGCGGATGAGACGGAGGAAGGGTCCGGGAGCGGATGAGACGGAGGAAGGGTCCATGAGCAGAAGAGACGGAGGAAGGGTACGGGAGCGGATGAGACGGAGGAAGGGTCCGGGAGCGGATGAGACGGAGGAAGGGTCCATGAGCAGAAGAGACGGAGGAAGTGTCCGGGAGCGGATGAGACGGAGGAAGGGTCCGGAAGCGGATGAGACGGAGGAAGGGTCCGGGAGCGGATGAGACGGAGGAAGGGTCCGGGAGCGGATGAGACGGAGGAAGGGTCCGGGAGCGGATGAGACGAAGGAAGGGTCCGGGAGCGGATGAGACGGAGGAAGGGTCCGGGAGCGGATGAGACGGAGGAAGGGTCCGGGAGCGGATGAGAAGGAGGAAAGGTCCGGGAGCGGATGAGACGGAGGAAGAGTCCGTGAGCGGAAAAGGCCGAGGAAGGGTCCGTGAGAGGATGAGGCGGAGGAAGGGTCCGGGGGCAGAAGAGACAGATGAAGGGTCCGGGATGGCAAGAGGCGGAGGAAGGGTCCATGAGCAAAAGAGACGGAGGAAGGGTCCATGAGCAGAAGAGACGGAGGAAGGGTCCGTGAGCAGAAGAGACGGAGAAAGGGTCCGTGAGTGGATGAGATGGAGGAAGGGTCCGTAAGCAGAAGAGACAGAGGAAGAGTCCATGAGCAGAAGAGACGGAGGAAGGGTCCATGAGCAGAAGAGACGGAGGAAGGGTCCGGGAGCGGATGAGACGGAGGAAGGGTCCGGGAGCGGATGAGACGGAGGAAGGGTCCGTGAGCAGAAGAGACAGAGGAAGAGTCCATGAGCAGAAGAGACGGAGGAAGGGTCCATGAGCAGAAGAGACGGAGGAAGGGTCCATGAGCAGAAGAGACGGAGGAAGGGTCCGGGAGCGGATGAGACGGAGGAAGGGTCCGGGAGCGGATGAGACGGAGGAAGGGTCCGTGAGCAGAAGAGACAGAGGAAGAGTCCATGAGCAGAAGAGACGGAGGAAGGGTCCATGAGCAGAAGAGACGGAGGAAGGGTCCGTGAGCAGAAGAGACAGAGGAAGAGTCCATGAGCAGAAGAGACGGAGGAAGGGTCCATGAGCAGAAGAGACGGAGGAAGGGTCCATGAGCAGAAGAGACGGAGGAAGGGTCCGGGAGCGGATGAGACGGAGGAAGGGTCCGGGAGCGGATGAGACGGAGGAAGGGTCCATGAGCAGAAGAGACGGAGGAAGGGTCCGGGAGCGGATGAGACGGAGGAAGGGTCCGGGAGCGGATGAGACGGAGGAAGGGTCCGGGAGCGGATGAGACGGAGGAAGGGTCCGGGAGCGGATGAGACGGAGGAAGGGTCCGGGAGCGGATGAGACGGAGGAAGGGTCCGGGAGCGGATGAGACGGAGGAAGGGTCCGGGAGCGGATGAGACGGAGGAAGGGTCCGGGAGCGGATGAGACGGAGGAAGGGTCCGGGAGCGGATGAGACGGAGGAAGGGTCCGGGAGCGGATGAGACGGAGGAAGGGTCCGGGAGCGGATGAGACGGAGGAAGGGTCCGGGAGCGAATGAGACGGAGGAAGGGTCCGGGAGCGAATGAGACAGAGGAAGGGTCCGGGAGCGAATGAGACGGAGGAAGGGTCCGGGAGCGGATGAGACGGAGGAAGGGTCCGGGAACGGATGAGAAGGAGGAAAGGTCCGGGAGCGGATGAGACGGAGGAAGAGTCCGTGAGCGGAAAAGGCCGAGGAAGGGTCCGTGAGAGGATGAGGCGGAGGAAGGGTCCGGGGGCGGAAGAGACAGATGAAGGGTCCGGGAGGGCAAGAGGCGGAGGAAGGGTCCGGGAGGGCAAGAGGCGGAGGAAGGGTCCGGGAGGGCAAGAGGCGGAGGAAGGGTCCGGGAGGGCAAGAGGCGGAGGAAGGGTCCGGGAGGGCAAGAGGCGGAGGAAGGGTCCGGGAGGGCAAGAGGCGGAGGAAGGGTCCGGGAGGGCAAGAGGCGGAGGAAGGGTCCGGGAGGGCAAGAGGCGGAGGAAGGGTCCGGGAGGGCAAGAGGCGGAGGAAGGGTCAGGGAGGGCAAGAGGAGGAGGAAGGGTCCCGGAGCGCAAGAGGCGGAGGAAGGGTCCCGGAGCGCAAGATTTTGGGAGTGTGAGACAGTTCTGTTTGCTTTTCTCACATGCTCTGAATATTTACTCCAAACATTCTTGTATTGCTCGGATTCGACCCCCAGGGCTGCAAAGCGATCGTGTTAACCCCTCTGCTGCTGTGGTATCCAATGACAGGTGACTTTATAACCAAGAGGTATGGAGCAAGAGAGAAAGAGACAGAGGAAGGGTCTTGGAGTGGAAGAGACGGAGAAAGGGTCCTGGAGCGGAAGAGAGGGAGGAAGGGTCCGAGGGGCCAAAGTGAGGGAGGAAGGGTCCGGGGGCGGAAGAGAGGGAGGAAGTGTCCGGGGGCAGAAGAGAGGGAGGAAGTGTCCGGGGGCAGAAGAGAGGGAGGAAGGGTCCGGGGGCGGACGAGAGGGAGGAAGGGTCCGGGGGGCGGAAGAGAGGGAGGAAGGGTCCGGGGGGCAGAAGAGAGGGAGGAAGGGTCCGGGGGGCAGAAGAGAGGGAGGAAGGGTCCGGGGGGCAGAAGAGAGGGAGGAAGGGTCCGGGGGGCAGAAGAGAAGGAGGAAGGGTCCGGGGGGCGGAAGAGAGGGAGGAAGGGTCTGTGAGAGGGAGGAAGGGTCCCGAGCGCAAGAGGCGGAGGAAGGGTCCGGGAGCGCAAGAGGCGGAGGAAGGGTCTTGGAGTGGAAGAGAAGGAGAAAGGGTCCTGGAGCGGAAGAGAGGGAGGAAGGGTCCGGGGGGCCAAAGTGAGGGAGGAAGGGTCCGGGGGGCGGAAGATTGGGAGGAAGGGTCCGGGGGCGGAAGAGAGGGAGGAAGGGTCTGTGAGCGGGAGAGAGGGAGGAAGGGTCCGGGGGGCGGAAGAGAGGGAGGAAGGGTCTGTGAGCGGGAGAGAGGGAGGAAGGGTCCGGGGGGCGGAAGAGAGGGAGGAAGGGTCTGTGAGCGGGAGAGAGGGAGGAAGGGTCCGGGGGGCGGAAGAGAGGGAGGAAGGGTCTGTGAGCGGGAGAGAGGGAGGAAGGGTCCGGGGGGCGGAAGAGAGGGAGGAAGGGTCTGTGAGCGGAAGAGAGGGAGGAAGGGTCCCGGAGCACAAGAGGCGGAGGAAGGGTCCGGGAGCGCAAGAGGCGGAGGAAGGGTCCGGGAGCGCAATATTCTGGGAGTGTGACACAGTTCTGTTTGCTTTTCTCACATGCTCTGAATATTTACTCCAAACATTCTTGTATTGCTCGGATTCGACCCCCAGGGCTGCAAAGCGATCGTGTTAACCCCTGAGCTGCTGTGGTAAACAATGACAGGTGACTGTATAACAAATTGTAGGTTTGGAGGTTTGAGTTGCTTGGTTGGCTGCTGAGGTCCCTGGGTCTTGACTCTCAGGTTGTTAATTTGCCCCCCAGGCCATCACTTTGAGCCCGGAGCCCTGCTCATGTGATTGGGCAATGCTCCGCTCTGAGCTTGGCAGTACCGGCTGTTTACATACTCAGGTACTCTGTACCCCCGGGATGAGCGCTGCTCTTGGTCTTCTGGGAATCTGCACTGCCATCAGCTCTGCTCCGAAATATCAAGAGAAGAGGGTTACATAGCGGAGATTTAGGAAAATTAACCTCTAGGCTGCTGACCTGCTCTTGGGTGTTACCTCCAGATTTTTGGCTCTGTCCTTCATTATTAATGTTATAATTTAGGATTTTCACCCAGCTTTCCAGAAACCCTGAATGAAACCCATCGTTGCAATTTCCTGCTTCTCTCCTCTATAGAGGGATATACAGTGTGAGTCCTGTGTGCTCCTCCCCTGCTCCTCTCCTCTATAGGGGGATATACAGTGTGAGTCCTGTGTGCTCCTCCCCTGCTCCTCTCCTCTATAGGGGGATATACAGTGTGAGTCCTGTGTGCTCCTCCCCTGCTCCGCTCCTCTATAGGGGGATATACAGTGTGAGTCCTGTGTGCTCCTCCCCTGCTCCTCTCCTCTATAGGGGGATATACAATGTGAGTCCTGTGTGCTCCTCCCCTCCTCCTCTCCTCTATAGGGGGTATACAATGTGAGTCCTGTGTCCTCCTCCTCCTCTCCGCTATAGGGGGTATACAGTGTGAGTCATTTGTGCTTCTCCCCTGCTCCTCTCCTCTATAGGGGGATATACAGTGTGAGTCCTGTGTGCTCCTCCCCTGCTCCTCTCCTCTATTGGGGGATATACAGTGTGAGTCCTGTGTGCACCTCCCCTGCTCATCTCCTCTATAGGGGGGTATACAGTGTGAGTCATTTGTGCTCCTCCCCTGCTCCTCTCCTCTATAGGGGGGTATACAGTGTGAGTCCTGTGTCCTCCTCCTCCTCTCCGCTATAGGGGGTATATAGTGTGAGTCCTGTGTTCTCCTACCCTGCTCCTCTCCTCTATAAGGTGGTATAGAGTGTGAGTCATTTGTGCTCCTCCCCTGCTCCTCTCCTCTATAGGGGGATATACAGTGTGAGTCCTGTGTGCTCCTACTCCCCTCCTCTATAGGGAGGTATACAGTGTGAGTCCTGTGTCCTCCTGCTCCTCTCCTCTATAGGGAGGTATACAGTGTGAGTCCTGTGTGCTCCTCTCCTCTATAGGGGGATATACAGTGTGAGTCCTGTGTGCTCCTCCCCTGTTCCTCTCCTCTATAGGGGGATGTACAGTGTAAATCCTGTGTGCTCCTCCCCTGCTCCTCTCCTCTAAAGGGTGGTATACATTGTGAGTCATTTGTGCTCCTCCCCTGCTCCTCTCCTCTATAGGGGGATATACAGTGTGAGTCATTTGTGCTCCTCGCCTGATCCTCTCCTCTATAGGGGAATATACAGTGTGAGTCCTCTGTGCTCCTCCCCTTCTCCTCTCCTCTATAGGGTGGTATACATTGTGAGTCATTTGTGCTCCTCCCCTGATCCTCTCCTCTATAGGGGAATATACAGTGTGAGTCCTCTGTGCTCCTCCCCTTCTCCTCTCCTCTATAGGGGGTATACAGTGTGAGTCCTGTGTGCTCCTCCCCTTCTCCTCTCCTCTATAGGGGGTATACAGTGTGAGTCCTGTGTGCTCCTCCCCTGCTCTTCTCCTCTATAGGGTGGTATACATTGTGAGTCATTTGTGCTCCTCTCCTCTATAGGGGGTATACAGTGTGAGTCCTGTGTGCTCCTCCCCTGCTCCTCTCCTCTATAGGGGGTATACAGTGTGAGTCCTGTGTGCTCCTTCCCTGCTCCTCTCCTCTATAGGGGGTATACAGTATGAGTCCTGTGTGCTCCTCCCCTGCTCCTCTCCTCTATAGGGGGATATACAGTGTGAGTCCTTTGTGCTCCTCCCCTGCTCCTCTCCTCTATAGGGGGATATACAGTGTGAGTCCTGTGTGCTCCTACTCCCCTCCTCTATAGGGAGGTATACAGTGTGAGTCCTGTGTCCTCCTGCTCCTCTCCTCTATAGGGAGGTATACAGTGTGAGTCCTGTGTGCTCCTCTCCTCTATAGGGTGGTATACAGTGTGAGTCCTGTGTGCTCCTCCCCTGCTCCTTTCCTCTATAGGGGGATATACAGTGTGAGTCCTGTTTTCTCCTCCACTGCTCCTCTCCTCTATAGGGAGGTATACATTGTGAGTCATTTGTGCTCCTCCCCTGCTCCTCTCCTCTATAGGGGGTATACAGTGTGAGTCCTGTGTGCTCCTCCACTGCTCCTCTCCTCTATAGGGAGGTATACAGTGTGAGTCATGTGTGCTCCTCCCCTGCTCCTCTCCTCTATAGGGGGATTTACAGTGTGAGTCCTCTGTGCTCCTCCCCTTCTCCTCTCCTCTATAGGGGGTATACAGTGTGAGTCCTGTGTGCTCCTGCCCTGCTACTTTCCTCTATAGGGGGATATACAGTGTGAGTCCTGTGTGCTCCTCCCCTGCTCTTCTCCTCTATAGGGTGGTATACATTGTGAGTCATTTGTGCTCCTCCCCTGCTCCTCTCCTCTATAGGGGGATATACAGTGTGAGTCCTGTGTGCTCCTCCCCTGCTCTTCTCCTCTATAGGGTGGTATACATTGTGAGTCATTTGTGCTCCTCCCCTGCTCCTCTCCTCTATAGGGGGGTATACAGTGTGAGTCCTGTGTGCTCCTACTCCCCTCCTCTATAGGGAGGTATACAGTGTGAGTCCTGTGTGCTCCTCCCCTGCTCCTCTCCTCTATAGGGGGTATACAGTGTGAGTCCTGTGTGCTCCTGCTCCTCTCCTCTATAGGGGGTATACAGTGTGAGTCCTGTGTGCTCCTCCCCTGCTCCTCTCCTCTATAGGGAGGTATACAGTGTGAGTCCTGTGTGCTCCTGCTCCTCTCCTCTATAGGGGGTATACAGTGTGAGTCCTGTGTGCTCCTCCCCTGCTCTTCTCCTCTATAGGGTGGTATACATTGTGAGTCATTTGTGCTCCTCCCCTGCTCCTCTCCTCTATAGGGGGGTATACAGTGTGAGTCCTGTGTGCTCCTACTCCCCTCCTCTATAGGGAGGTATACAGTGTGAGTCCTGTGTGCTCCTCCCCTGCTCCTCTCCTCTATAGGGGGTATACAGTGTGAGTCCTGTGTGCTCCTGCTCCTCTCCTCTATAGGGGGTATACAGTGTGAGTCCTGTGTGCTCCTCCCCTGCTCCTCTCCTCTATAGGGAGGTATACAGTGTGAGTCCTGTGTGCTCCTGCTCCTCTCCTCTATAGGGGGTATACAGTGTGAGTCCTGTGTGCTCCTCCCCTGCTCCTCTCCTCTATAGGGGGTATACAGTGTGAGTCCTGTGTGCTCCTTCCCTGCTCCTCTCCTCTATAGGGGGGTATACAGTGTGAGTCCTGTGTGCTCCTCCCCTGCTCCTCTTCTCTATAGGGGGGTATACAGTGTGAGTCCTGTGTGCTCCTCCCCTGCTCCTCTCCTCTATAGGGGGTATACATTGTGAGTCATTTGTGCTCCTCTCCTGCTCCTCTCCTCTATAGGGAGGTATACATTGTGAGTCATTTGTGCTCCTCCCCTGCTCCTTTCCTCTATAGGGGGTATACAGTGTGAGTCCTGTGTGCTCCTCCACTGCTCCTCTCCTCTATAGGGAGGTATACATTGTGAGTCATTTGTGCTCCTCCCCTGCTCCTCTCCTCTATAGGGGAATATACAGTGTGAGTCATTTGTGCTCCTCCCCTGCTCCTCTCCTCTATAGGGGGATATACAGTGTGAGTCCTCTGTGCTCCTCCCCTTCTCCTCTCCTCTATAGGGGGTATACAGTGTGAGTCCTGTGTGCTCCTCCCCTGCTCCTTTCCTCTATAAGGGGATATACAGTGTGAGTCCTGTGTGCTCCTCCCCTGCTCTTCTCCTCTAAAGGGTGGTATAAAGTGTGAGTCCTGTGTGCTCCTCCCCTGCTCCTCTCCTCTATAGGGAGGTATACAGTGTGAGTCCTGTGTGCTCCTCCCCTGCTCCTCTCCGCTATAGGGGGTATACAGTGTGAGTCCTGTGTGCTCCTCCCCTGCTCCTCTCCTCTATAGGGGGGGTATACAGTGTGAGTCCTGTGTGCTCCTCCCCTGCTCCTCTCCTCTATAGGGGGGTATACAGTGTGAGTCCTGTGTGCTCCTCCCCTGCTCCTCTCCTCTATAGGGGGATATACAGTGTGAGTCATGTGTGCTCCTCCACTGCTCCTCTCCTCTATAGGCTGGTATACATTGTGAGTCATTTGTGCTCCTCCCCTGCTCCTCTCCTCTATAGGGGGATATACAGTGTGAGTCCTTTGTGCTCCTGCTCCTCTCCTCTATAGAGGGTATACAGTGTGAGTCCTGCGTGCTCCTCCCCTGCTCCTCTCCTCTATAGGGGGGTATACAGTGTGAGTCCTGTGTGCTCCTCCCCTGCTCCTCTCCTCTATAGGGGGATATACAGTGTGAGTCCTGTGTGCTCCTCCCCTGCTCCTCTCCCCTATAGAGTGGTATACATTGTGAGTCATTTGTGCTCCTCCCCTGCTCCTCTCCTCTATAGGGGGATATACAGTGTGAGTCCTGTGTGCTCCTACCCTGCTCCTCTCCTCTATAGGGGATATACAGTGTGAGTCCTTTGTGCTCTTGCTCCTCTCCTCTATAGGGGGATATACAGTGTGAGTCCTGTGTCCTCCTGCTCCGCTGCTCTATAGGGAGGTATACAGTGTGAGTCCTGTGTGCTCCTCCCCTGCTCCTCTCCTCTATAGGGGGATATACAGTGTGAGTCCTGTGTGCTCCTACCCTGCTCCTCTCCTCTATAGGGGATATACAGTGTGAGTCCTTTGTGCTCCTGCTCCTCTCCTCTATAGGGGGATATACAGTGTGAGTCCTGTGTGCTCCTACCCTGCTCCTCTCCTCTATAGGGGGATATACAGTGTGATTCCTGTGTGCTCCTGCTCCTCTCCTCTATAGGGGGTATACAGTGTGAGTCCTGTGTGCTCCTGCTCCTCTATAGGGAGGTATACAGTGTGAGTCCTGTGTGCTCCTCCCCTGCTACTCTCCTCTACAGGGGGATATACAGTGTGAGTCCTGTGTGCTCCTCCCCTGCTCCTCTCCTCTATAGGGGGATATACAGTGTGAGTCCTGTGTGCTCCTCCCCTGCTCTTCTCCTCTATAGGGGGATATACAGTGTGAGTCCTGTGTGCACTTGCTCCTCTCCTCTATAGGGTGGTATACATTGTGAGTCATTTGTGCTCCTCCCCTGCTCCTCTCCTCTATAGAGGGTATACAGTGTGAGTCCTGTGTGCTCCTCCACTGCTCCTCTCCTCTATAGGGAGGTATACATTGTGAGTCATTTGTGCTCCTCCCCTGCTCCTCTCCTCTATAGGGGAATATACAGTGTGAGTCATTTGTGCTCCTCCCCTGCTCCTCTCCTCTATAGGGGGATATACAGTGTGAGTCCTCTGTGCTCCTCCCCTTCTCCTCTCCTCTATAGGGGGTATACAGTGTGAGTCCTGTGTGCTCCTCCCGTGCTCCTTTCCTCTATAGGGGGATATACAGTGTGAGTCCTGTGTGCTCCTCCCCTGCTCCTCTCCTCTATAGGGGGATATACAGTGTGAGTCCTGTGTGCTCCTGCTCCTCTCCTCTATATGGGGTATACAGTGTGAGTCCTGTGTGCTCCTCCCCTGCTCCTCTCCTCTATAGGGGGTATACAGTGTGAGTCATGTGTGCTCCTTCCCTGCTCCTCTCCTCTATAGGTGGATATACAGTGTGAGTCCTGTGTGCTCCTCCCCTGCTCCTCTCCTCTATAGGGGGATATACAGTGTGAGTCCTGTGTGCTCCTCCCCTGCTCCTCTCCTCTATAGGGGGGATATACAGTGTGAGTCCTGTGTGCTCCTCCCCTGCTCCTCTCCTCTATAGGGAGGTATACAGTGTGAGTCCTGTGTGCTCCTCCCCTGCTCCTCTCCGCTATAGGGGGTATACAGTGTGAGTCCTGTGTGCTCCTCCCCTGCTCTTCTCCTCTATAGGGGGGTATACAGTGTGAGTCCTGTGTGCTCCTCCCCTGCTCCTCTCCTCTATAGGGGGTATACAGTGTGAGTCCTGTGTGCTCCTCCCCTGCTCCTCTCCTCTATAGGGGGATATACAGTGTGAGTCATGTGTGCTCCTCCCCTGCTCCTCTCCTCTATAGGCTGGTATACATTGTGAGTCATTTGTGCTCCTCCCCTGCTCCTCTCCTCTGTAGGGGGATATACAGTGTGAGTCCTGTGTGCTCCTGCTCCTCTCCTCTATAGGGAGGTATACATTGTGAGTCATTTGTGCTCCTCCCCTGCTCCTCTCCTCTATAGGGGGTATACAGTGTGAGTCCTGTGTGCTCCTCCACTGCTCCTCTCCTCTATAGGGAGGTATACATTGTGAGTCATTTGTGCTCCTCCCCTGCTCCTCTCCTCTATAGGGGAATATACAGTGTGAGTCCTCTGTGCTCCTCCCCTTCTCCTCTCCTCTATAGGGGGTATACAGTGTGAGTCCTGTGTGCTCCTCCCCTGCTCCTTTCCTCTATAGGGGGATATACAGTGTGAGTCCTGTGTGCTCCTCCCCTGCTCTTCTCCTCTATAGGGTGGTATACATTGTGAGTCATTTGTGCTCCTCTCCTCTATAGGGGGATATACAGTGTGAGTCCTGTGTGCTCCTGCTCCTCTCCTCTATAGGGGGTATACAGTGTGAGTCCTGTGTGCTCCTGCTCCTCTCCTCTATAGGGGGTATACAGTGTGAGTCCTGTGTGCTCCTCCCCTGCTCCTCTCCTCTATAGGGGGTATACAGTGTGAGTCCTGTGTGCTCCTTCCCTGCTCCTCTCCTCTATAGGGGGATATACAGTGTGAGTCCTGTGTGCTCCTGCTCCTCTCCTCTATAGGGGGTATACAGTGTGAGTCCTGTGTGCTCCTCCCCTGCTCCTCTCCTCTATAGGGGGTATACAGTGTGAGTCCTGTGTGCTCCTTCCCTGCTCCTCTCCTCTATAGGGGGTATACAGTATGAGTCCTGTGTGCTCCTCCCCTGCTCCTCTCCTCTATAGGGGGATATACAGTGTGAGTCCTTTGTGCTCCTCCCCTGCTCCTCTCCTCTATAGGGGGATATACAGTGTGAGTCCTGTGTGCTCCTACTCCCCTCCTCTATAGGGAGGTATACAGTGTGAGTCCTGTGTCCTCCTGCTCCTCTCCTCTATAGGGAGGTATACAGTGTGAGTCCTGTGTGCTCCTCTCCTCTATAGGGGGATATACAGTGTGAGTCCTGTGTGCTCCTCCCCTGCTCCTCTCCTCTATAGGGGGATGTACAGTGTAAATCCTGTGTGCTCCTCCCCTGCTCCTCTCCTCTAAAGGGTGGTATACATTGTGAGTCATTTGTGCTCCTCCCCTGCTCCTCTCCTCTATAGGGGGATATACAGTGTGAGTCCTGTGTGCTCCTCCCCTTCTCCTCTCCTCTATAGGGAGGTATACAGTGTGAGTCCTCTGTCCTCCTCCTCCTCTCCTCTCTAGGGGGTATACAGTGTGAGTCCTGTGTGCTCCTCCCCTGCTCCTCTCCTCTATAGGGGAATATACAGTGTGAGTCCTGTGTGCTCCTCCCCTGCTCTTCTCCTCTATAGGGGGATATACAGTGTGAGTCCTGTGTGCTCCTCCCCTGCTCTTCTCCTCTATAGGGGGATATACAGTGTGAGTCCTGTGTGCTCTTGCTCCTCTCCTCTATAGGGTGGTATACAGTGTGAGTCCTGTGTGCTCCTCCCCTGCTCCTTTCCTCTATAGGGGGATATACAGTGTGAGTCCTGTTTGCTCCTCCACTGCTCCTCTCCTCTATAGGGAGGTATACATTGTGAGTCATTTGTGCTCCTCCCCTGCTCCTCTCCTCTATAGGGGGTATACAGTGTGAGTCCTGTGTGCTCCTCCACTGCTCCTCTCCTCTATAGGGAGGTATACATTGTGAGTCATTTGTGCTCCTCCCCTGCTCCTCTCCTCTATAGGGGAATATACAGTGTGAGTCATTTGTGCTCCTCCCCTGCTCCTCTCCTCTATAGGGGGATTTACAGTGTGAGTCCTCTGTGCTCCTCCCCTGCTCCTCTCCTCTATAAGGGAATATACAGTGTGAGTCCTGTGTGCTCCTCCCCTGCTCTTCTCCTCTATAGGGTGGTATACATTGTGAGTCATTTGTGCTCCTCCCCTGCTCCTCTCCTCTATAGGGGGATATACAGTGTGAGTCCTGTGTGCTCCTCCCCTGCTCTTCTCCTCTATAGGGTGGTATACATTGTGAGTCATTTGTGCTCCTCCCCTGCTCCTCTCCTCTATAGGGGGATATACAGTGTGAGTCCTGTGTGCTCCTCCTCCTCTCCGCTATAGGGGGGTATACAGTGTGAGTCCTGTGTGCTCCTCCCCTGCTCCTCTCCTCTAAAGGGGAATATACAGTGTGAGTCCTGTGTGCTCCTCCCCTGCTCCTCTCCTCTATAGGGGGGTATACAGCGTGAGTCCTGTGTGCTCCTGCTCCTCTCCTCTATAGGGGGTATACAGTGTGAGTCCTGTGTGCTCCTACTCCCCTCCTCTATAGGGAGGTATACAGTGTGAGTCCTGTGTGCTCCTCCCCTGCTCCTCTCCTCTATAGGGGGTATACAGTGTGAGTCCTGTGTGCTCCTGCTCCTCTCCTCTATAGGGGGTATACAGTGTGAGTCCTGTGTGCTCCTCCCCTGCTCCTCTCCTCTATAGGGGGTATACAGTGTGAGTCCTGTGTGCTCCTTCCCTGCTCCTCTCCTCTATAGGGGGGTATACAGTGTGAGTCCTGTGTGCTCCTCCCCTGCTCCTCTCCTCTATAGGGAGGTATACAGTGTGAGTCCTGTGTGCTCCTGCTCCTCTCCTCTATAGGGGGTATACAGTGTGAGTCCTGTGTGCTCCTCCCCTGCTCCTCTCCTCTATAGGGGGTATACAGTGTGAGTCCTGTGTGCTCCTTCCCTGCTCCTCTCCTCTATAGGGGGGTATACAGTGTGAGTCCTGTGTGCTCCTCCCCTGGTCCTCTTCTCTATAGGGGGGTATACAGTGTGAGTCCTGTGTGCTCCTCCCCTGCTCCTCTCCTCTATAGGGGGATATACAGTGTGAGTCATGTGTGCTCCTCCCCTGCTCCTCTCCTCTATAGGGGGTATACATTGTGAGTCATTTGTGCTCCTCTCCTGCTCCTCTCCTCTATAGGGGGATATACAGTGTGAGTCCTGTGTGCTCCTGCTCCTCTCCTCTATAGGGAGGTATACATTGTGAGTCATTTGTGCTCCTCCCCTGCTCCTTTCCTCTATAGGGGGTATACAATGTGAGTCCTGTGTGCTCCTCCACTGCTCCTCTCCTCTATAGGGAGGTATACATTGTGAGTCATTTGTGCTCCTCCCCTGCTCCTCTCCTCTATAGGGGAATATACAGTGTGAGTCATTTGTGCTCCTCCCCTGCTCCTCTCCTCTATAGGGGGATATACAGTGTGAGTCCTCTGTGTTCCTCCCCTTCTCCTCTCCTCTATAGGGGGTATACAGTGTGAGTCCTGTGTGCTCCTCCCCTGCTCCTTTCCTCTATAAGGGGATATACAGTGTGAGTCCTGTGTGCTCCTCCCCTGCTCTTCTCCTCTAAAGGGTGGTATAAAGTGTGAGTCCTGTGTGCTCCTCCCCTGCTCCTCTCCTCTATAGGGAGGTATACAGTGTGAGTCCTGTGTGCTCCTCCCCTGCTCCTCTCCGCTATAGGGGGTATACAGTGTGAGTCCTGTGTGCTCCTCCCCTGCTCCTCTCCTCTATAGGGGGGTATACAGTGTGAGTCCTGTGTGCTCCTCCCCTGCTCCTCTCCTCTATAGGGGGGTATACAGTGTGAGTCCTGTGTGCTCCTCCCCTGCTCCTCTCCTCTATAGGGGGATATACAGTGTGAGTCATGTGTGCTCCTCGCCTGCTCCTCTCCTCTATAGGCTGGTATACATTGTGATTCATTTGTGCTCCTCCCCTGCTCCTCTCCTCTATAGGGGGATATACAGTGTGAGTCCTTTGTGCTCCTGCTCCTCTCCTCTATAGAGGGTATACAGTGTGAGTCCTGCGTGCTCCTCCCCTGCTCCTCTCCTCTATAGGGGGGTATACAGTGTGAGTCCTGTGTGCTCCTCCCCTGCTCCTCTCCTCTATAGGGGGATATACAGTGTGAGTCCTGTGTGCTCCTCCCCTGCTCCTCTCCCCTATAGAGTGGTATACATTGTGAGTCATTTGTGCTCCTCCCCTGCTCCTCTCCTCTATAGGGGGATATACAGTGTGAGTCCTGTGTGCTCCTACCCTGCTCCTCTCCTCTATAGGGGATATACAGTGTGAGTCCTTTGTGCTCTTGCTCCTCTCCTCTATAGGGGGATATACAGTGTGAGTCCTGTGTCCTCCTGCTCCGCTGCTCTATAGGGAGGTATACAGTGTGAGTCCTGTGTGCTCCTACCCTGCTCCTCTCCTCTATAGTGGATATACAGTGTGAGTCCTTTGTGCTCCTGCTCCTCTCCTCTATAGGGGGATATACAGTGTGAGTCCTGTGTGCTCCTACCCTGCTCCTCTCCTCTATAGGGGATATACAGTGTGATTCCTGTGTGCTCCTGCTCCTCTCCTCTATAGGGGGTATACAGTGTGAGTCCTGTGTGCTCCTGCTCCTCTATAGGGAGGTATACAGTGTGAGTCCTGTGTGCTCCTCCCCTGCTACTCTCCTCTATAGGGAGGTATACAGTGTGAGTCCTGTGTGCTCCTCCCCTGCTACTCTCCTCTACAGGGGGATATACAGTGTGAGTCCTGTGTGCTCCTCCCCTGCTCCTCTCCTCTATAGGGGGATATACAGTGTGAGTCCTGTGTGCTCCTCCCCTGCTCCGCTCCTCTATAGGGGGATATACAGTGTGAGTCCTGTGTGCTCCTGCTCCTCTATAGGGAGGTATACAGTGTGAGTCCTGTGTGCTCCTCCCCTGCTCCTCTCCTCTATAGGGGGATATACAGTGTGAGTCCTGTGTGCCCCTGCTCCTGCTCCTCTATAGGGGGATATACAGTGTGAGTCCTGTGTGCTCCTCCCCTCCTCCTCTCCTCTATAGGGGGTATACAATGTGAGTCCTGTGTCCTCCTCCTCCTCTCCGCTATAGGGGGTATACAGTGTGAGTCCTGTGTGCTCCTGCTCCGCTCCTCTATAGGGAGGTATACAGTGTGAGTCCTGTGTGCTCCTCCCCTGCTCCTCTCCTCTCTAGGGGGATATACAGTGTGAGTCCTGTGTGCTCCTCCCCTGCTCCTCTCCTCTATAGGGGGGTATACAGTGTGAGTCATTTGTGCTCCTCCCCTGCTCCTCTCCTCTATAGGGGGATGTACAGTGTAAATCCTGTGTGCTCCTCCCCTGCTCCTCTCCTCTAAAGGGTGGTATACATTGTGAGTCATTTGTGCTCCTCCCCTGCTCCTCTCCTCTATAGGGGGATATACAGTGTGAGTCCTGTGTGCTCCTCTCCTCTATAGGGAGGTATACAGTGTGAGTCCTCTGTCCTCCTCCTCCTCTCCTCTCTAGGGGGTATACAGTGTGAGTCCTGTGTGCTCCTCCCCTGCTCCTCTCCTCTACAGTGTGAGTCCTGTGTGCTCCTCCCCTCTCCTCTATAGGGAGGTATACAGTGTGAGTCCTGTGTGCTCCTCCCCTCTCCTCTATAGGGAGGTATACAGTGTGAGTCCTGTGTGCTCCTCTCCTCTATAGGGGGATATACAGTGTGAGTCCTGTGTGCTCCTCCCCTCTCCTCTATAGGGAGGTATACAGTGTGAGTCCTGTGTGCTCCTCTCCTCTATAGGGGGATATACAGTGTGAGTCCTGTGTGCTCCTCCCCTGCTCCTCTCCGCTATAGGAGGTATACAGTGTGAGTCCTGTGTGCTCCTCCCCTGCTCCTCTCCTCTCTAGGGGGTATACAGTGTGAGTCCTGTGTGCTCCTCCCCTGCTCCTCTCCTCTACAGTGTGAGTCCTGTGTGCTCCTCCCCTCTCCTCTATAGGGAGGTATACAGTGTGAGTCCTGTGTCCTCCTCTCCTCTATAGGGGGTATACAGTGTGAGTCCTGTGTGCTCCTGCTCCTCTCCTCTATAGGGGGTATACAGTGTGAGTCCTGTGTGCTCCTCCCCTGCTCCTCTCCTCTATAGGGTGGTATACATTGTGAGTCATTTGTGCTCCTCCCCTGCTCCTCTCCTCTATAGGGGGGATATACAGTGTGAGTCCTGTGTGCTCCTGCTCCTCTCCTCTATAGGGGGTATACAGTGTGAGTCCTGTGTGCTCCTCCCCTTCTCCTCTCCTCTATAGGGTGGTATACAGTGTGATTCCTGTGTGCTCCTCCCCTGCTCCTCTCCTCTATAGGGGGATATACAGTGTGAGTCCTGTGTGCTCCTCCCCTGCTCCTCTCCTCTATAGGGGGGTATACAGTGTGAGTCCTGTGTGCTCCTCCCCTGCTCCTCTCCTCTATAGGGGGATATACAGTGTGAGTCCTGTGTGCTCCTCCCCTGCTCCTCTCCTCTATAGGGTGGTATACATTATGAGTCATTTGAGCTCCTGCCCTGCTCCTCTCCTCTATAGGGGAATATACAGTGTGAGTCCTGTGTGCTCCTGCTCCTCTCCTCTATAGGGTGGTATACATTGTAAGTCATTTGTGCTCCTCCCCTGCTCCTCTCCTCTATAGGGGAATATACAGTGTGAGTCCTGTGTGCTCCTCCTCTGCTCCTCTCCTCTATAGCGGGATATACAGTGTGAGTCCTGTGTGCTCCTCCCCTGCTCTTCTCCTTTATAGGGTGGTATACATTGTGAGTCATTTGTGCTCCTCCCCTGCTCCTCTCCTCTATAGGGGGATATACAGTGTGAGTCCTGTGTGCTCCTCCCCTGCTCCTCTCCTCTATAGGTGGATATACAGTGTGAGTCCTGTGTGCTCCTCCCCTGCTCTTCTCCTCTATAGGGTGGTATACATTGTGAGTCATTTGTGCTCCTCCCCTGCTCCTCTCCTCTATAGGGGGGATATACAGTGTGAGTCCTGTGTGCTCCTGCTCCTATCCTCTATAGGGGGGTATACAGTGTGAGTCCTGTGTGCTCCTCCCCTGCTCCTCTCCTCTATAGGGGCTATACAGTGTGAGTCCTGTGTGCTCCTCCCCTGCTCCTCTCCTCTATAGGGGGGTATACAGTGTGAGTCCTGTGTGCTCCTCCCCTGCTCCTCTGTAGGGAGGTATACAGTGTGAGTCCTGTGTGCTCCTCCCCTGCTCCTCTCCTCTATAGGGAGATATACAGTGTGAGTCCTGTTTGCTCCTTCCCTGCTCCTCTGTAGGGAGGTATACAGTGTGAGTCCTGTGTGCTCCTCCCCTGCTCCTCTCCTCTATAGGGGGGTATACAGTGTGAGTCCTGTGTGCTCCTGCTCCTCTCCTCCATAGGGGGCTATACAGTGTGAGTCCTGTGTGCTTCTCCCCTGCTCCTCTTTTCTATAGGGGGGTATACAGTGTGAGTCCTGTGTGCTCCTCCCCTGCTCCTCTCCTCTATAGGGGGATATACAGTGTGAGTCCTGTGTGCTCCTCCCCTGCTCCTCTCCTCTATAGGGGGTATACAGTGGGAGTCCTGTGTGCTCCTCTCCTCTATAGGGGGTATACAGTGTGAGTCCTGTGTGCTCCTCCCCTGCTCCTCTCCTCTATAGGTGGATATACAGTGTGAGTCCTGTGTGCTCCTCCCCTGCTCCTCTCCTCTATAGGGGGTATACAGTGTGAGTCCTGTGTGCTCCTGCTCCTCTCCTCTATAGGGGGTATACAGTGTGAGTCCTGTGTGCTCCTCCCCTGCTCCTCTCCTCTATAGGGGGGTATACAGTGTGAGTCCTGTGTGCTCCTCCACTGCTCCTCTCCTCTATAGGGGAATATACAGTGTGAGTCCTGTGTGCTCCTCCCCTGCTCCTCTCCTCTATAGGGGGGTATGCAGTGTGAGTCCTGTGTGCTCCTCTCCTCTATAGGGGGTATACAGTGTGAGTCCTGTGTGCTCCTCCCCTGCTCCTCTCCTCTATAGGTGGGTATACAGTGTGAGTCCTTTGTGCTCCTCCCCTGCTCCTCTCCTCTATAGGGGGGTATACAGTGTGAGTCCTGTGTGCTCCTGCTCCTCTCCTCTACAGGGGGATATACAGTGTGAGTCCTGTGTGCTCCTCCCCTGCTCCTCTCCTCTATAGGTGGGTATACAGTGTGAGTCCTTTGTGCTCCTCCCCTGCTCCTCTCCTCTATAGGGGGGTATGCAGTGTGAGTCCTGTGTGCTCCTCTCCTCTATAGGGGGGTATACAGTGTGAGTCCTGTGTGCTCCTCCCCTGCTCCTCTCCTCTATAGGTGGGTATACAGTGTGAGTCCTTTGTGCTCCTCCCCTGCTCCTCTCCTCTATAGGGGGGTATACAGTGTGAGTCCTGTGTGCTCCTCCCCTGCTCCTCTCCTCTATAGGGGGATATACAGTGTGAGTCCTGTGTGTTCCTCTTCTGCTCCTCTCCTCTATAGTGGGATATACAGTGTGAGTCCTGTGTGCTCCTCCCCTGCTCCTCTCCTCTATAGGGGGGTATACAGTGTGAGTCCTGTGTGCTCCTCTCCTCTATAGGGGGTATACAGTGTGAGTCCTGTGTGCTCCTCCCCTGCTCCTCTCCTCTATAGGGGGGTATACAGTGTGAGTCCTGTGTGCTCCTCCCCTGCTCCTCTCCTCTATAGGGGGGTATACAGTGTGAGTCCTGTGTGCTCCTCTCCTCTATAGGGGGTATACAGTGTGAGTCCTGTGTGCTCCTCCCCTGCTCCTCTCCTCTATAGGTGGGTATACAGTGTGAGTCCTTTGTGCTCCTCCCCTGCTCCTCTCCTCTATAGGGGGATATACAGTGTGAGTCCTGTGTGTTCCTCTGCTGCTCCTCTCCTCTATAGGGGGATATACAGTGTGAGTCATGTGTGCTCCTCCCCTGCTCCTCTCCTCTATAGGGAGGTATACAGTGTGAGTCCTGTGTGCTCCTCCCCTGCTTCTCTCCTCTATAGGGGGATATACAGTGTGAGTCCTGTGTGCTCCTCCCCTGCTCCTCTCCTCTATAGGGGGGTATGCAGTGTGAGTCCTGTGTGCTCCTCTCCTCTATAGGGGGGTATACAGTGTGAGTCCTGTGTGCTCCTCCCCTGCTCCTCTCCTCTATAGGTGGGTATACAGTGTGAGTCCTTTGTGCTCCTCCCCTGCTCCTCTCCTCTATAGGGGGGTATACAGTGTGAGTCCTGTGTGCTCCTGCTCCTCTCCTCTACAGGGGGATATACAGTGTGAGTCCTGTGTGCTCCTCCCCTGCTCCTCTCCTCTATAGGTGGGTATACAGTGTGAGTCCTTTGTGCTCCTCCCCTGCTCCTCTCCTCTATAGGGGGGTATGCAGTGTGAGTCCTGTGTGCTCCTCTCCTCTATAGGGGGGTATACAGTGTGAGTCCTGTGTGCTCCTCCCCTGCTCCTCTCCTCTATAGGTGGGTATACAGTGTGAGTCCTTTGTGCTCCTCCCCTGCTCCTGCTCCTCTATAGGGGGGTATACAGTGTGAGTCCTGTGTGCTCCTCCCCTGCTCCTCTCCTCTATAGGTGGGTATACAGTGTGAGTCCTTTGTGCTCCTCCCCTGCTCCTCTCCTCTATAGGGGGGTATACAGTGTGAGTCCTGTGTGCTCCTGCTCCTCTCCTCTACAGGGGGATATACAGTGTGAGTCCTGTGTGCTCCTCCCCTGCTCCTCTCCTCTATAGGTGGGTATACAGTGTGAGTCCTTTGTGCTCCTCCCCTGCTCCTCTCCTCTATAGGGGGGTATGCAGTGTGAGTCCTGTGTGCTCCTCTCCTCTATAGGGGGGTATACAGTGTGAGTCCTGTGTGCTCCTCCCCTGCTCCTCTCCTCTATAGGTGGGTATACAGTGTGAGTCCTTTGTGCTCCTCCCCTGCTCCTCTCCTCTATAGGGGGGTATACAGTGTGAGTCCTGTGTGTTCCTCTGCTGCTCCTCTCCTCTATAGTGGGATATACAGTGTGAGTCCTGTGTGCTCCTCCCCTGCTCCTCTCCTCTATAGGGGGGTATACAGTGTGAGTCCTGTGTGCTCCTCTCCTCTATAGGGGGTATACAGTGTGAGTCCTGTGTGCTCCTCCCCTGCTCCTCTCCTCTATAGGGGGGTATACAGTGTGAGTCCTGTGTGCTCCTCCCCTGCTCCTCTCCTCTATAGGGGGGTATACAGTGTGAGTCCTGTGTGCTCCTCTCCTCTATAGGGGGTATACAGTGTGAGTCCTGTGTGCTCCTCCCCTGCTCCTCTCCTCTATAGGTGGGTATACAGTGTGAGTCCTTTGTGCTCCTCCCCTGCTCCCCTCCTCTATAGGGGGGTATACAGTGTGAGTCCTGTGTGTTCCTCTGCTGCTCCTCTCCTCTATAGGGGGATATACAGTGTGAGTCATGTGTGCTCCTCCCCTGCTCCTCTCCTCTATAGGGAGGTATACAGTGTGAGTCCTGTGTGCTCCTCCCCTGCTTCTCTCCTCTATAGGGGGATATACAGTGTGAGTCCTGTGTGCTCCTCCCCTGCTCCTCTCCTCTATAGGGGGGTATACAGTGTGAGTCCTGTGTGCTCCTCCCCTGCTCCTTTCCTCTATAGGGGGGTATGCAGTGTGAGTCCTGTGTGCCGCTGCTCCTGGCACCACTTATCTTACGCTCCAGCTTGGACCTGATTAGGTGACTCCAGATGCTTTAACACTTTCATTGTCTCAACCTGATAACTTGGAACAATAGAAAAGCTCTCCACCCCAATGTTAAACTCCCTTGGCAATATGTGTCCCTGTTCCCCTTGTGCTCTGCGGCATTCCTGGGATATTCCGAGTATATTCTAAAGCCGCTAATATATTCTATATGTGACCTGTATACTAGAGACCTACCGGGGATGGAGCCGGTCGTCTCTGTCCCCCTCCCTCTCCTCGTGGTCTCTCTGTCCCCCTCCCTCTCCTCGTCTTCTCTGTCCCCCTCCCTCTCCTCGTCTTCTCTGTCCCCCTCCCTCTCCTCATCGTCTCTCTGTCCCCCTCCTGCTCCTCATCGTCTCTCTGTCCCCCTCCCTCTCCTCATAGTCTCTGTCCCCCTCCCTCTCCTCATCGTCTCTGTCCCCCTCCCTCTCCTCATCGTCTCTGTCCCCCTCCCTCTCCTCATCGTCTCTGTCCCCCTCCCTGTCCTCGTCTTCTCTGTCCCCCTCCCTCTCCTCATCGTCTCTGCCCCCCTCCCTCTCCTCATCGTCTCTCTGTCCCCCTCTCCTCTCTCCTGATCCCCTCTCTTCCCTCACCCCCTCTATTCTGAGCCCTCTCTCTCCCTATTCCCCATCACCCCCCCCCCCCGTCTCAGGATCCCCCTCTCTCCTGTCTCCCCTCCCTCTCCCTGTAACCCCCCCCCCCCTCTCTCCTGTCTCCCCTCCCTTTCCCTGTAACCCCCCCCCCTCTCTCCTGTCTCCTCTCCCTCTCCCTGTAACCCCCCCTCTCTCCTGTCTCCCCTCCCTTTCCCTGTAACCCCCCCCCCCCTCTCCTGTCTCCCCTCCCTCTCCCTGTAACCCCCCCCCCTCTCTCCTGTCTCCTCTCCCTCTCCCTGTAACCCCCCCCCCCCTCTCTCCTGTCTCCCCTCCCTTTCCCTGTAACCCCCCCCCCTCTCTCCTGTCTCCTCTCCCTCTCCCTGTAACCCCCCCTCTCTCCTGTCTCCCCTCCCTTTCCCTGTAACCCCCCCCCCCCCTCTCCTGTCTCCCCTCCCTCTCCCTGTAACCCCCCCCCCTCTCTCCTGTCTCCTCTCCCTCTCCCTGTAACCCCCCTCTCTCTCCCGTCTCTCCAATTCCATCTTTTCCTCTTATTACTTGCCATTTTCTATGCTATTTTTGGCTGCAGTAATTGGGGTTTCCATGGTTACTGTATCAGTTGCTGTCCTGAGATGATTACAGGAGGATTACTAAATAATTCTGTCCCAATCGCAGGTAAGTGCCTGTACCCACAGCGCTGTATGTCATATATGTCCAATCACACTGTAACACTCAGTGGTGTAGCAGGACTCCAGGGCAGACTTTGGATCTATAATTCATACACATATTGTATATGTTACACAGAAATATACATATAGCATCATACCCATCTACTATATTTGTACTATCCAGCATACTCCCCTCACTGATGAAATGTCCAGCAGCCTCCCCTCACTAATGAAATGTCCAGCAGCCTCCCCTCACTAATGAAATGTCCTGCAGCCTCCCCTCACTAATGAAATGTCCAGCAGCCTCCCCTCACTGATGAAATGTCCAGCAGCCTCCCCTCAGTAATGAAATGTCCAGCAACCTCCCCGCACTAATAAAATGTCCAGCAGCCTCCCCTCACTAATGAATTATCCAGCAGCCTCCCCTCACTAATGAAATGTCCAGAAGCCTCCGCTCACGAATGAAAAGACTGGACCCAATCTACGAAGAGGCCGGAGCTTCATAGCTTCTACAGGCACCGGAGCACTGGCGTCAGTCCTAATATAATCCCTGCACTGATTCCTTTCCTTTTGGCACTTTTTCTGTCTGCTATTGTCCTTTCCTTGTGATAACTTTATTTTCCCCTGTGATGTGTTGTATCCTCTCCATTTGCTACGCTGTTTCCTTTCCCTGTGATTCGTTGTTTCCTCTCCCTGTGATTGGTTGTTTCCTCTCCCTGTGATACGTTGTTTCCTCTCCCTGTGATACGTTGTTTCCTCTCCCTGTGATTCGTTGTTTCCTCTCCCTGTGATTCGTTGTTTCCTTTCCCTGTGATACGTTGTTTCCTCTCCCTGTGATACGATGTTTCCTTTCCCCTGTGATTCGTTGTTTCCTTTCCCTGTGATACGTTGTTTCCTCTCCCTGTGATACGTTGTTTCCTCTCCCTGTGATACGTTGTTTCCTTTCCCTGTGATACGTTGTTTCCTCTCCCTGTGATACGTTGTTTCCTCTCCCTGTGATACGTTGTTTCCTTTCCCCTGTGATACGTTGTTTCCTCTCCGCTGTGATACGTTGTTTCCTTTCCCTGTGATACGTTGTTTCCTCTCCCTGTAATACGTTGTTTCCTCTCCCTGTGATACGTTGTTTCCTCTCCCTGTGCTACGTTGTTTCCTCTCCCTGTGATACGTTGTTTCCTCTCCCTGTGATACGTTGTTTCCTTTCCCTGTGATACGTTGTTTCCTCTCCCTGTGATTCGTTGTTTCCTTTCCCTGTGATACGTTGTTTCCTCTCCCTGTGATACGTTGTTTCCTTTCCCTGTGATACGTTGTTTCCTTTCCCTGTGATACGTTGTTTCCTCTCCCTGTGATACGTTGTTTCCTCTCCGCTGTGATACGTTGTTTCCTCTCCCTGTGATACGTTGTTTCCTTTCCCTGTGATACGTTGTTTCCTTTCCCTGTGATACGTTGTTTCCTTTCCCTGTAATACGTTGTTTCCTCTCCCTGTGATACGTTGTTTCCTCTCCCTGTGATACGTTGTTTCCTCTCCCTGTGATACGTTGTTTCCTTTCCCTGTGATACGTTGTTTCCTTTCCCTGTGATACGTTGTTTCCTTTCCCTGTAATACGTTGTTTCCTCTCCCTGTGATACGTTGTTTCCTCTCCCTGTGATACGTTGTTTCCTCTCCCTGTGATACGTTGTTTCCTCTCCCTGTGATACGTTGTTTCCTTTCCCTGTGATACGTTGTTTCCTTTCCCTGTGATACGTTGTTTCCTCTCCCTGTGATACGTTGTTTCCTCTCCCTGTGATACGTTGTTTCCTCTCCCTGTGATACGTTGTTTCCTCTCCCTGTGATACGTTGTTTCCTCTCCCTGTGATACGTTGTTTCCTCTCCCTGTGATACGTTGTTTCCTCTCCCTGTGCTACGTTGTTTCCTCTCCCTGTGATACGTTGTTTCCTCTCCCTGTGATACGTTGTTTCCTTTCCCTGTGATACGTTGTTTCCTCTCCCTGTGATTCGTTGTTTCCTTTCCCTGTGATACGTTGTTTCCTCTCCCTGTGATACGTTGTTTCCTTTCCCTGTGATACGTTGTTTCCTTTCCCTGTGATACGTTGTTTCCTCTCCCTGTGATACGTTGTTTCCTCTCCGCTGTGATACGTTGTTTCCTCTCCCTGTGATACGTTGTTTCCTTTCCCTGTGATACGTTGTTTCCTTTCCCTGTGATACGTTGTTTCCTTTCCCTGTAATACGTTGTTTCCTCTCCCTGTGATACGTTGTTTCCTCTCCCTGTGATACGTTGTTTCCTCTCCCTGTGATACGTTGTTTCCTTTCCCTGTGATACGTTGTTTCCTTTCCCTGTGATACGTTGTTTCCTTTCCCTGTAATACGTTGTTTCCTCTCCCTGTGATACGTTGTTTCCTCTCCCTGTGATACGTTGTTTCCTCTCCCTGTGATACGTTGTTTCCTCTCCCTGTGATACGTTGTTTCCTTTCCCTGTGATACGTTGTTTCCTTTCCCTGTGATACGTTGTTTCCTCTCCCTGTGATACGTTGTTTCCTCTCCCTGTGATACGTTGTTTCCTCTCCCTGTGATTCGTTGTTTCCTTTCCCTATGATACGTTGTTTCCTCTCCCTGTGATACGTTGTTTCCTCTCCCTGTGATACGTTGTTTCCTCTCCCTGTGATACGTTGTTTCCTCTCCCTGTGATTTGTTGTTTCCTCTCCCTGTGATACGTTGTTTCCTCTCCCTGTGATACGTTGTTTCCTCTCCCTGTGATACGTTGTTTCCTCTCCCTGTGATACATTGTTTCCTCTCCCTGTGATACGTTGTTTCCTTTCCCCTGTGATACGTTGTTTCCTCTCCCTGTGATACGTTGTTTCCTCTCCCTGTGATACGTTGTTTCCTTTCCCCTGTGATACGTTGTTTCCTCTCCCTGTGATACGTTGTTTCCTTTCCCCTGTGATACGTTGTTTCCTTTCCCCTGTGATACGTTGTTTCCTCTCCCTGTGATACGTTGTTTCCTCTCCCTGTGATACGTTGTTTCCTCTCCCTGTGATTTGTTGTTTCCTCTCCCTGTGATACGTTGTTTCCTCTCCCTGTGATACGTTGTTTCCTCTCCCTGTGATACGTTGTTTCCTCTCCCTGTGATACATTGTTTCCTCTCCCTGTGATACGTTGTTTCCTTTCCCTGTGATACGTTGTTTCCTCTCCCTGTGATACGTTGTTTCCTTTCCCCTGTGATACGTTGTTTCCTTTCCCTGTGATACGTTGTTTCCTCTCCCTGTGATTCGTTGTTTCCTTTCCCTGTGATACGTTGTTTCCTCTTCCTGTGATACGTTGTTTCCTTTCCCCTGTGATTCGTTGTTTCCTTTCCCTGTGATTCGTTGTTTCCTCTCCCTGTGATTCGTTGTTTCCTCTCCCTGTGATACGTTGTTTCCTTTCCCTGTGATACGTTGTTTCCTCTCCCTGTGATACGTTGTTTCCTCTCCCTGTGATTCGTTGTTTCCTCTCCCTGTGATACGTTGTTTCCTCTCCCTGTGATTCGTTGTTTCCTCTCCCTGTGATACGTTGTTTCCTCTCCCTGTGATACGTTGTTTCCTCTCCCTGTGATACGTTGTTTCCTTTCCCCTGTGATACGTTGTTTCCTTTCCCCTGTGATACGTTGTTTCCTTTCCCCTGTGATACGTTGTTTCCTCTGCCTGTGATACGTTGTTTCCTTTCCCCTGTGATACGTTGTTTCCTTTCCCCTGTGATACGTTGTTTCCTCTCCCTGTGATACGTTGTTTCCTCTCCCTGTGATACGTTGTTTCCTCTCCCTGTGATACGTTGTTTCCTCTCCCTGTGATAGGTTGTTTCCTCTCCCTGTGATACGTTGTTTCCTCTCCCTGTGATACGTTGTTTCCTCTCCGCTGTGATACGTTGTTTCCTCTCCCTGTGATACGTTGTTTCCTTTCCCTGTGATACGTTGTTTCCTCTCCCTGTGATACGTTGTTTCCTCTCCCTGTGATACGTTGTTTCCTTTCCCTGTGATTCGTTGTTTCCTTTCCCTGTGATACGTTGTTTCCTCTCCCTGTGATACGTTGTTTCCTCTCCCTGTGATACGTTGTTTCCTCTCCCTGTGATACGTTGTTTCCTCTCCCTGTGATACGTTGTTTCCTCTCCCTGTGATACGTTGTTTCCTCTCCCTGTGATACGTTGTTTCCTCTCCCTGTGATACGTTGTTTCCTCTCCCTGTGATACGTTGTTTCCTCTCCCTGTGATACGTTGTTTCCTTTCCCTGTGATTCGTTGTTTCCTTTCCCTGTGATACGTTGTTTCCTCTCCCTGTGATACGTTGTTTCCTCTCCCTGTGATACGTTGTTTCCTCTCCCTGTGATACGTTGTTTCCTCTCCCTGTGATACGTTGTTTCCTCTCCCTGTGATACGTTGTTTCCTCTCCCTGTGATACGTTGTTTCCTCTCCCTGTGATACGTTGTTTCCTTTCCCCTGTGATACGTTGTTTCCTCTCCCTGTGATACGTTGTTTCCTCTCCCTGTGATACGTTGTTTCCTCTCCCTGTGATACGTTGTTTCCTCTCCCTGTGATACGTTGTTTCCTCTCCCTGTGATACGTTGTTTCCTTTCCCCTGTGATACGTTGTTTCCTTTCCCTGTGATTCGTTGTTTCCTTTCCCCTGTGATTCGTTGTTTCCTCTCCCTGTGATACGTTGTTTCCTCTCCCTGTGATACGTTGTTTCCTCTCCCTGTGATACGTTGTTTCCTTTCCCTGTGATTCGTTGTTTCCTCTTCCTGTGATACGTTGTTTCCTTTCCCCTGTGATTCGTTGTTTCCTCTCCCTGTGATACGTTGTTTCCTTTCCCCTGTGATACGTTGTTTCCTCTCCCTGTGATACGTTGTTTCCTTTCCCCTGTGATACGTTGTTTCCTTTCCCCTGTGATACGTTGTTTCCTCTCCCTGTGATACGTTGTTTCCTCTCCCCTGTGATACGTTGTTTCCTCTCCCTGTGATTCGTTGTTTCCTCTCCCCTGTGATACGTTGTTTCCTCTCCCTGTGATACGTTGTTTCCTCTCCCTGTGATACGATGTTTCCTTTCCCCTGTGATTCGTTGTTTCCTTTCCCTGTGATACGTTGTTTCCTCTCCCTGTGATACGTTGTTTCCTCTCCCTGTGATACGTTGTTTCCTTTCCCCTGTGATACGTTGTTTCCTCTCCCTGTGATACGTTGTTTCCTTTCCCCTGTGATACGTTGTTTCCTTTCCCCTGTGATACGTTGTTTCCTCTCCCTGTGATACGTTGTTTCCTCTCCCTGTGATACGTTGTTTCCTCTCCCTGTGATACGTTGTTTCCTTTCCCCTGTGATACGTTGTTTCCTTTCCCTGTGATACATTGTTTCCTCTCCCTGTGATACGTTGTTTCCTCTCCCTGTGATTCGTTGTTTCCTCTCCCTGTGATTCGTTGTTTCCTTTCCCCTGTGATACGTTGTTTCCTCTCCCTGTGATTCGTTGTTTCCTCTCCCTGTGATACGTTGTTTCCTTTCCCCTGTGATACGTTGTTTCCTCTTCCTGTGATTCGTTGTTTCCTCTCCCTGTGATTGGTTGTTTCCTCTCCCTGTGATACGTTGTTTCCTCTCCCTGTGATACGTTGTTTCCTCTCCCTGTGATACGTTGTTTCCTCTCCCTGTGATTTGTTGTTTCCTCTCCCTGTGATTCGTTGTTTCCTCTCCCTGTGATTTGTTGTTTCCTTTCCCCTGTGATACGTTGTTTCCTTTCCCTGTGATACGTTGTTTCCTCTCCCTGTGATACGTTGTTTCCTCTCCCCTGTGATACGTTGTTTCCTCTCCCTGTGATACGTTGTTTCCTCTCCCTGTGATACGTTGTTTCCTCTCCTTGTGATACGTTGTTCCTCTCCCTGTGATACGTTGTTTCCTCTCCATGTGATACGTTGTTTCCTCTCCCTGTGATACGTTGTTTCCTCTCCTTGTGATACGTTGTTTCCTTTCCCTGTGATACGTTGTTTCCTCTTCCTGTGATACGTTGTTTCCTTTCCCCTGTGATTCGTTGTTTCCTTTCCCTGTGATACGTTGTTTCCTCTCCCTGTGATACGTTGTTTCCTCTCCCTGCGATACGTTGTTTCCTCTCCCTGCGATACGTTGTTTCCTCTCCCTGTGATACGTTGTTTCCTCTCCCTGTGATTCGTTGTTTCCTCTCCCTGTGATTCGTTGTTTCCTCTCCCTGTGATACGTTGTTTCCTCTCCTTGTGATACGTTGTTTCCTCTCCCTGTGATTCGTTGTTTCCTCTCCTTGTGATACGTTGTTTCCTCTTCCTGTGATACGTTGTTTCCTTTCCCCTGTGATTCGTTGTTTCCTTTCCCTGTGATACGTTGTTTCCTCTCCCTGTGATACGTTGTTTCCTCTCCTTGTGATACGTTGTTACCTCTTCCTGTGATACGTTGTTTCCTTTCCCCTGTGATTCGTTGTTTCCTTTCCCTGTGATACGTTGTTTCCTCTCCCTGTGATACGTTGTTTCCTCTCCCTGTGATACGTTGTTTCCTCTCCCTGTGATACGTTGTTTCCTCTCCCTGTGATACGTTGTTTCCTCTCCCTGTGATTTGTTGTTTCCTTTCCCCTGTGATACGTTGTTTCCTCTCCCTGTGATACGTTGTTTCCTTTCCCCTGTGATACGTTGTTTCCTCTCCCTGTGATACGTTGTTTCCTCTCCCTGTGATTCGTTGTTTCCTTTCCCCTGTGATACGTTGTTTCCTCTCCCTGTGATACGTTGTTTCCTCTCCCTGTGATACGTTGTTTCCTCTCCCTGTGATACGTTGTTTCCTCTCCCTGTGATACGTTGTTTCCTCTCCCTGTGATACGTTGTTTCCTCTCCCTGTGATTCGTTGTTTCCTCTCCCTGTGATACGTTGTTTCCTCTCCCTGTGATACGTTGTTTCCTTTCCCTGTGATACGTTGTTTCCTCTCCCTGTGATACGTTGTTTCCTCTCCCTGTGATACGTTGTTTCCTTTCCCCTGTGATACGTTGTTTCCTCTCCCTGTGATACGTTGTTTCCTCTCCCTGTGATACGTTGTTTCCTCTCCCTGTGATACGTTGTTTCCTCTCCCTGTGATACGTTGTTTCCTCTCCCTGTGATACGTTGTTTCCTCTCCCTGTGATACGTTGTTTCCTCTCCCTGTGATACGTTGTTTCCTCTCCCTGTGATACGTTGTTTCCTCTCCCTGTGATACGTTGTTTCCTCTCCCTGTGATACGTTGTTTCCTCTCCCTGTGATACGTTGTTTCCTCTCCCTGTGATTCGTTGTTTCCTCTCCCTGTGATTCGTTGTTTCCTCTCCCTGTGATACGTTGTTTCCTTTCCCCTGTGATACGTTGTTTCCTCTCCCTGTGATTCGTTGTTTCCTCTCCCTGTGATACGTTGTTTCCTCTCCCTGTGATACGTTGTTTCCTCTCCCTGTGATACGTTGTTTCCTTTCCCTGTGATTCGTTGTTTCCTCTCCCTGTGATACTTTGTTGTGAGCGGTGAGATACGCTGCTGATAATCGCCACAGATAGGCGCCTGATAGCCGTATCTTCCGTGATTGCGTCCCTTGTTTGATCAGCCCCCGTGCGGAATGTGAACTTTACTCTGTGAATTCTTTCTTTGGCAGGTGAAGTATTTAATAAGAGAGTTTGTTTTCAGGGTTCGGGACCCGGTGCGTACAGAGGCTGAGATTACAGGACTAGGTGCAATATGCTGCAGAGTATCCAAGCTACAGAGCCTTGTGCTCCGTGACCACCCACACACTGAGGGCACAATAATGTCATTGGGCAAAGCCCCTCTCCTTGCACGCATCGTGTGAAATCATCCTTAAAGGAAATCTACTGTAGGAAAACGACTCGGTCGGTGCGGCCACATGTTCAGTTTTTCGGTTGCAGTTTTTGGAGCTGACAGCAGGTGAGGAGGATAATGGGCCGAGACAAATAATTGAAAGGTTCTGCTCCTCTTATTTTTACTCCATTTCTGGTTTGGGCATCAAAAACTATATCTGAAAAACTGACCGTGTGGACGCTGCCTCAAGTAGTCCCCAATGCTTACGCCCATTGCTGCAGCTGCTGCGACCTGCTACTCCACGCCCCCAGCCGCGTCATACTCGCCTCCCAGAGCTACGTGCAAGCGCAGAGCTCCATGATGCCGGAAGGAAGAAGAGGAGCCAATGCACATGGAGGGAGGGCGGGGCTGTGACTATCTCTAACCAACGGAGGGAGGGCGGGGCTGTGACTACCTCTAACCAATGGAGGGAGGGCGTGGCTGTGACTATCTCTAACCAACGGAGGGAGGGCGGGGCTGTGACTACCTCTAACCAATGGAGGGAGGGTGTGGCTGTGACTATCTCTAACCAACGGAGGGAGGGCGGGGCTGTGACTACCTCTAACCAATGGAGGGAGGGCGGGGCTGTGACTACCTCTAACCAACGGAGGGAGGGCGGGGCTGTGACTATCTCTAACCAATGGAGGGAGGGCGGGGCTGTGACTACCTCTAACCAATGGAGGGCGGGGCTGTGACTACCTCTAACCAATGGAGGGAGGGCGGGGCTGTGACTATCTCTAACCAATGGAGGGAGGGCGGGGCTGTGACTACCTCTAACCAATGGAGGGCGGGGCTGTGACTACCTCTAACCAACGGAGGGAGGGCGGGGCTGTGACTATCTCTAACCAATGGAGGGAGGGCAGGGCTGTGACTACCTCTAACCAATGGAGGGAAGGCGTGGCTGTGATTGCCACTAACCAATGGAGGGAGGACGGGGCTGTGACTGCCTCTAACCAATGGAGGGAGGGCGGGGATGTTACTATCTCTAACCAATGGAGGGAGGGCGGGGCTGTGACTACCTCTAACCAATGGAGGGAGGGCGTGGCTGTGATTGCCACTAACCAATGGAGGATGGGGCTGTGACTGCCTCTAACCAACGGAGGGAGGGCGGGCTGTCACTACCTCTAACCAACAGAAGGAGGGCGGGGCTGTGACTATCTCTAACCAATGGAGGGAGGGCGGGGCTGTGACTACCACTAACCAATGGAGGGAGGGCGGGGCTGTGACTACCACTAACCAATGGAGGGAGGGCGGGGCTGTGACTACCTCTAACCCATGGAGGGAGGGCGGGGCTGTGACTACCTCTAACCAATGGAGGGAGGGCGGGGCTGTGACTACCTCTAACCAATGGAGGGAGGGCGGGGCTGTGACTACCTCTAACCAATGGAGGGAGGGCGGGGCTGTGACTACCTCTAACCAATGGAGGGAGGGCGGGGCTGTGACTACCTCTAACCAATGGAGGGAGGGCGGGGCTGTGACTACCTCTAACCAATGGAGGGAGGGCGGGGCTGTGACTACCTCTAACCAATGGAGGGAGGGTGGTTAGTATAATAAAAGCAATGCATATAACATCACTTTGTGCAATTGGATCCTTGTTGTCCCGATGTCAAAAATGAAAAAATCTACACCCCCCCCCCAACTGTCAATACAGAGAAAATACATAAAAATGCAAAACAGTTAAATGTTGTGAATACAGAAATCTGTTATCTGCCGCTTCATCAGACAGAACATATATCACCTCCAACCCAAGGAATCACGTTATACCGGTATAATGACTAGAAGCCTGAGCTCCGGGGCTCCCCACCCCCTCGGTCTGTGCACCCCCATTATGTTACATTGTATAGCAGCAGTCACTCCCAAAGACTGTGAGTGTCACTGTTACTATACTGGCTACTGTGGGGCACTGTTACTATACTGGCTACTGTGGTGGCACTGTTACTATACTGGCTACTGTGGGGCACTGTTACTATACTGGCTACTGTGGAGGCACTGTTACTATACTGGCTACTGTGGGGCACTGTTACTATACTGGCTACTGTGGGGCACTGTTACTATACTGGCTACTGTGGGGCACTGTTACTATATTTGCTACTGTGGGGCACTGTTACTATACTGGCTACTGTGGGGCACTGTTACTATACTGGCTACTGTGGAGGCACTGTTACTATACTGGCTACTGTGGAGGCACTGTTACCATACTGGCTACTGTGGGACACTGTTACTATACTGGCTACTGTGGGGCACTGTTACTATACTGGCTACTGTGGGGCACTGTTACTATATTGGCTACTGTGGTGGCACTGTTACTATATTGGCTCCTGTGGGGCACTGTTACTATATTGGCTACTGTGGAGGCACTGTTACTATACTGGCTACTGTGGGGCACTGTTACTATATTGGCTACTGTGGTGGCACTGTTACTATATTGGCTACTGTGGGGCACTGTTACTATATTGGCTACTGTGGGGCACTGTTACTATATTGGCTACTGTGGGGCACTGTTACTATACTGGCTACTGTGGAGCACTGTTACTATACTGGCTACTGTGGGACACTGTTACTATATTGGCTACTGTGGGACACTGTTACTATATTGGCTACTGTGGGACACTGTTACTATACTGGCTACTGTGGGGCACTGTTACTATATTGGGTACTGTGGTGGCACTGTTACTATATTGGCTACTGTGGGGCACTGTTACTATATTGGGTACTGTGGGGTACTAATACTATATTGGGTACTGTGGTGGCACTGTTACTATATTGGGTACTGTGGTGGCACTGTTACTATATTGGCTACTGTGGGGCACTAATACTATATTGGATACTGTGGGTGCACTGTTACTATATTGGCTACTGTGGTGGCACTGTTACTATATTGGCTACTGTGGGGCACTGTTATTATATTGGCTACTGTGGTGGCACTGTTACTATATTGGCTACTGTGGGGCACTAATACTATATTGGCTACTGTGGTGGCACTGTTACTATATTGGCTACTGTGGGGCACTGTTACTATATTGGCTACTGTGGGGCACTGTTACTTTATTGGCTATTGCGGGGGCACTGTTACTATACTGGCTACTGTGGGGCACTAATACTATATTGGATACTGTGGGTGCACTGTTACTATATTGGCTACTGTGGGGCACTGTTACTATACTGGCTACTGTGGGGCACTAATACTATATTGGATACTGTGGGTGCACTGTTACTATATTGGCTACTGTGGTGGCACTGTTACTATATTGGCTACTGTGGGGCACTGTTACTATATTGGCTACTGTGGTGGCACTGTTACTATATTGGCTACTGTGGGGCACTAATACTATATTGGATACTGTGGGTGCACTGTTACTATATTGGCTACTGTGGGTGCACTGTTACTATATTGGCTACTGTGGGGCACTAATACTATATTGGCTACTGTGGTGGCACTGTTAGTATATTGGCTACTGTGGGGCACTAATACTATATTGGATACTGTGGGTGCACTGTTACTATATTGGCTACTGTGGGGCACTGTTACTATATTGGCTATTGCGGGGGCACTGTTACTATACTGGCTACTGTGGGGCACTAATACTATATTGGATACTGTGGGTGCACTGTTACTATATTGGCTATTGCGGGGGCACTGTTACTATACTGGCTACTGTGGGGCACTAATACTATATTGGATACTGTGGGTGCACTGTTACTATATTGGCTACTGTGGGGCACTGTTACTATACTGGCTACTGTGGAGGCACTGTTACTATACTGGCTACTGTGGGGCACTGTTACTATACTGGCTACTGTGGAGGCACTGTTACTATACTGGCTACTGTGGGACACTGTTACTATACTGGCTACTGTGGGGCACTGTTACTATACTGGCTACTGTGGAGGCACTGTTATTATACTGGCTACTGTGGGCCACTGTTACTATATTGGCTACTGTGGTGGCACTGTTACTATATTGGATACTGTGGGGCACTGTTACTATACTGGCTACTGTGGAGGCACTGTTACTATATTGGCTACTGTGGGGCACTGTTACTATACTGGCTACTGTGGGGCACTGTTACTATACTGGCTACTGTGGGACACTGTTACTATATTGGCTACTGTGGGACACTGTTACTATATTGGCTACTGTGGGACACTGTTACTATACTGGCTACTGTGGGGCACTGTTACTATATTGGGTACTGTGGTGGCACTGTTACTATATTGGCTACTGTGGTGGCACTGTTACTATATTGGCTACTGTGGGGCACTGTTACTATACTGGCTACTGTGGGGCACTGTTACTATATTGGCTACTGTGGGGGCACTGTTACTATATTGGGTACTGTGGGGCACTGTTACTATATTGGGTACTGTGGGGTACTAATACTATATTGGGTACTGTGGTGGCACTGTTACTATATTGGCTACTGTGGGGCACTAATACTATATTGGATACTGTGGGTGCACTGTTACTATATTGGCTACTGTGGTGGCACTGTTACTATATTGGCTACTGTGGGGCACTGTTACTATATTGGCTACTGTGGTGGCACTGTTACTATATTGGCTACTGTGGGGCACTAATACTATATTGGATACTGTGGGTGCACTGTTACTATATTGGCTACTGTGGGGCACTGTTACTATATTGGCTACTGTGGTGGCACTGTTACTATATTGGCTACTGTGGGGCACTGTTACTATATTGGCTATTGCGGGGGCACTGTTACTATACTGGCTACTGTGGGGCACTAATACTATATTGGATACTGTGGGTGCACTGTTACTATATTGGCTACTGTGGGGCACTAATACTATATTGGATACTGTGGGTGCACTGTTACTATATTGGCTACTGTGGGTGCACTGTTACTATATTGGCTACTGTGGGGCACTAATACTATATTGGCTACTGTGGTGGCACTGTTACTATATTGGCTACTGTGGGGCACTAATACTATATTGGATACTGTGGGTGCACTGTTACTATATTGGTTACTGTGGGGCACTGTTACTATATTGGCTATTGCGGGGGCACTGTTACTATACTGGCTACTGTGGGGCACTAATACTATATTGGATACTGTGGGTGCACTGTTACTACATTGGGTACTGCAGGGCGCAGTTACTCTTGGCTACTGTGGGGCACTGTTACTATATTGGGTACTGCAGGGCGCAGTTACTCTTGGCTACTGTGGGGCACTGTTACTATATTGGGTACTGCAGGGCGCAGTTAGTCTTGGCTACTGTGGGGCACTGTGACTATATTGGGTACTGCAGGGCGCAGTTACTCTTGGCTACTGTGGGGCACTGTTACTACATTGGGTACTGCAGGGCGCAGTTACTCTTGGCTACTGTGGGGCACTGTTACTACATTGGGTACTGCAGGGCGCAGTTACTCTTGGCTACTGTGGGGCACTGTTCTTCGCGGTGACGGTGCTGAATATTCCCGGCCGTGTACTGGGAAATGAGATCCAGTGAAATAAAAGCATTGGTGGCGTTTTCCTGTGGGCGTGGTTTTTACGGGTCCGCTTTAATCCCTGGGTCGCGGGGGTAACACAGATGTAAAGTTTTCTAATGTTTTTATACATCTACAAAAATAAAACTCTTCATTTTGCCGCCTCCGGGCGCTAATAACTTGGGTGCCCGGGGCTGTGGGTGGGGTCGTTTTTTGCGAGGTGCGATGGCGTTTTCAATGCTTCCTACTTGAGGACTGTTCGGACTTTTGATCTCTTTTTATTACATTTTTTATGTTACAAAATGGGAAAAAAATGGCGTTTTCCGATTTTGAGGGCTATTTTCGGTTACGGCGTTAAATGCCGGGAATAACGGTTATTATATTATAACCTCAGGTCTTTGTATCTGTATCTATGTAGTTATCTTGGTTCTGGTATCATATCAGTGTAGTACTCTTGGGTTTGGTACTCTCTATGTGGTAAGCTTTGTTCTGGTGCTGTATGTATGTTGTAAGTTTGGTTCTGAAACCATATCTATGTAGTAATCATAGTTTTGGTCTTGTATCTATATAGTAATCTTGGTTCTGGTCCTGTATGTATGTAGTCATCTTGGTTCTGGTCCTGTATGTATGTAGTCATCTTGGTTCTGGTCCTGTATGTATGCAGTCATCTTGGTTCTGGTCCTGTATGTATGTAGTCATCTTGGTTCTGGTCATGTATGTATGCAGTCATCTTGGTTCTGGTCCTGTATGTATGCAGTCATCTTGGTTCTGGTCCTGTATGTATGTAGTCATCTTGGTTCTGTTCCTGTATGTATGTAGTAATCTTGGTTCTGGTCCTGTATGTATGTAGTAATCTTGGTTCTGGTCCTGTATGTATGTAGTCATCTTGGTTCTGGTCCTGTATGTATGTAGTCATCTTGGTTCTGGTCCTGTATGTATGCAGTCATCTTGGTTCTGGTCCTGTATGTATGTAGTAATCTTGGTTCTGGTCCTGTATGTATGTAGTCATCTTGGTTCTGGTCCTGTATGTATGCAGTCATCTTGGTTCTGGTCCTGTATGTATGCAGTCATCTTGGTTCTGGTCCTGTATCTATATAGTAATCTTGGTTCTGGTCCTGTATGTATGTAGTCATCTTGGTTCTGGTCCTGTATGTATGTAGTCATCTTGGTTCTGGTCCTGTATGTATGTAGTCATCTTGGTTCTGGTCCTGTATGTATGCAGTCATCTTGGTTCTGGTCCTGTATGTATGTAGTCATCTTGGTTCTGGTCCTGTATGTATGTAGTAATCTTGGTTCTGGTCCTGTATGTATGTAGTAATCTTGGTTCTGGTCCTGTATGTATGTAGTCATCTTGGTTCTGGTCCTGTATGTATGTAGTCATCTTGGTTCTGGTCCTGTATGTATGTATGTAGTAATCTTGGTTCTGGTCCTGTATGTATGTAGTCATCTTGGTTCTGGTCCTGTATGTATGCAGTCATCTTGGTTCTGGTCCTGTATGTATGCAGTCATCTTGGTTCTGGTCCTGTATCTATATAGTAATCTTGGTTCTGGTCCTGTATGTATGTAGTCATCTTGGTTCTGGTCCTGTATGTATGTAGTCATCTTGGTTCTGGTCCTGTATGTATGTAGTCATCTTGGTTCTGGTCCTGTATGTATGCAGTCATCTTGGTTCTGGTCCTGTATGTATGTAGTCATCTTGGTTCTGGTCCTGTATGTATGTAGTAATCTTGGTTCTGGTCCTGTATGTATGTAGTCATCTTGGTTCTGGTCCTGTATGTATGTAGTCATCTTGGTTCTGGTCCTGTATGTATGTATGTAGTAATCTTGGTTCTGGTCCTGTATGTATGTAGTCATCTTGGTTCTGGTCATGTATATATGTAGTCATCTTGGTTCTGGTCCTGTATGTATGTATGTAGTAATCTTGGTTCTGGTCCTGTATGTATGCAGTCATCTTGGTTCTGGTCCTGTATGTATGCAGTCATCTTGGTTCTGGTCCTGTATGTATGTAGTCATCTTGGTTCTGTTCCTGTATGTATGTAGTAATCTTGGTTCTGGTCCTGTATGTATGTAGTAATCTTGGTTCTGGTCCTGTATGTATGTAGTCATCTTGGTTCTGGTCCTGTATGTATGTAGTCATCTTGGTTCTGGTCCTGTATGTATGCAGTCATCTTGGTTCTGGTCCTGTATGTATGCAGTCATCTTGGTTCTGGTCCTGTATCTATATAGTAATCTTGGTTCTGGTCCTGTATGTATGTAGTCATCTTGGTTCTGGTCCTGTATGTATGTAGTCATCTTGGTTCTGGTCCTGTATGTATGTAGTCATCTTGGTTCTGGTCCTGTATGTATGCAGTCATCTTGGTTCTGGTCCTGTATGTATGTAGTCATCTTGGTTCTGGTCCTGTATGTATGTAGTCATCTTGGTTCTGGTCCTGTATGTATGTATGTAGTAATCTTGGTTCTGGTCCTGTATGTATGCAGTCATCTTGGTTCTGGTCCTGTATGTATGCAGTCATCTTGGTTCTGGTCCTGTATGTATGTAGTCATCTTGGTTCTGTTCCTGTATGTATGTAGTAATCTTGGTTCTGGTCCTGTATGTATGTAGTAATCTTGGTTCTGGTCCTGTATGTATGTAGTCATCTTGGTTCTGGTCCTGTATGTATGTAGTCATCTTGGTTCTGGTCCTGTATGTATGCAGTCATCTTGGTTCTGGTCCTGTATGTATGCAGTCATCTTGGTTCTGGTCCTGTATGTATGTATGTAGTAATCTTGGTTCTGGTCCTGTATGTATGTAGTCATCTTGGTTCTGGTCCTGTATGTATGTAGTTATCTTGGTTCTGGTCCTGTATGTATGTAGTCATATTGGTTCTGGTCCTGTATCTATGTAGTAATCTTGGTTCTGGTCCTGTATGTATGTAGTCATCTTGGTTCTGGTCCTGTATGTATGTAGTCATCTTGGTTCTGGTCCTGTATGTATGCAGTCATCTTGGTTCTGGTCCTGTATGTATGCAGTCATCTTGGTTCTGGTCCTGTATGTATGTAGTCATATTGGTTCTGGTCCTGTATGTATGCAGTCATATTGGTTCTGGTCCTGTATGTATGTAGTCATCTTGGTTCTGGTCCTGTATGTATGCAGTCGCCTTGGTTCTGGTCCTGTATGTATGCAGTCATCTTGGTTCTGGTCCTGTATGTATGTAGTAATCTTGGTTCTGTTCCTGTATGTATGTAGTAATCTTGGTTTTGGTCCTGTATGTATGTAGTAATCTTGGTTCTGGTCCTGTATGTATGCAGTCATCTTGGTTCTGGTCCTGTATGTATGCAGTCATATTGGTTCTGGTCCTGTATGTATGCAGTCATCTTGGTTCTGGTCCTGTATGTATGTAGTCATATTGGTTCTGGTCCTGTATGTATGCAGTCATCTTGGTTCTGGTCCTGTATGTATGCAGTCATCTTGGTTCTGGTCCTGTATGTATGTAGTAATCTTGGTTCTGGTCCTGTATGTATGTAGTCATCTTGGTTCTGGTCCTGTATGTATGTAGTCATCTTGGTTCTGGTCCTGTATGTATGTAGTCATCTTGGTTCTGGTCCTGTATGTATGTATGCAGTCATCTTGGTTCTGGTCCTGTATGAATGCAGTCATATTGGTTCTGGTCCTGTATGTATGTAGTAATCTTGGTTCTGGTCCTGTATGTATGTAGTCATCTTGGTTCTGGTCCTGTATGTATGTAGTCATCTTGGTTCTGGTCCTGTATGTATGCAGTCATATTGGTTCTGGTCCTGTATGTATGTAGTCATCTTGGTTCTGGTCCTGTATGTATGTAGTTATCTTGGTTCTGGTCCTGTATGTATGCAGTCATCTTGGTTCTGGTCCTGTATGTATGCAGTCATATTGGTTCTGGTCCTGTATGTATGCAGTCATCTTGGTTCTGGTCCTGTATGTATGTAGTCATATTGGTTCTGGTCCTGTATGTATGCAGTCATATTGGTTCTGGTCCTGTATGTATGTAGTCATCTTGGTTCTGGTCCTGTATGTATGCAGTCATCTTGGTTCTGGTCCTGTATGTATGCAGTCATATTGGTTCTGGTCCTGTATGTATGCAGTCATATTGGTTCTGGTCCTGTATGTATGCAGTCATCTTGGTTCTGGTCCTGTATGTATGCAGTCATCTTGGTTCTGGTCCTGTATGTATGTAGTCATCTTGGTTCTGGTCCTGTATGTATGCAGTCATCTTGGTTCTGGTCCTGTATGTATGCAGTCATATTGGTTCTGGTCCTGTATGTATGCAGTCATATTGGTTCTGGTCCTGTATGTATGTAGTAATCTTGGTTCTGGTCCTGTATGTATGCAGTCATATTGGTTCTGGTCCTGTATGTATGCAGTCGCCTTGGTTCTGGTCCTGTATGTATGCAGTCATCTTGGTTCTGGTCCTGTATCTATGTAGTAATCTTGGTTCTGGTCCTGTATGTATGTAGTCATCTTGGTTCTGGTCCTGTATGTATGTAGTCATCTTGGTTCTGGTCCTGTATGTATGTAGTAATCTTGGTTCTGTTCCTGTATCTATGTAGTAATCTTGGTTCTGTTCCTGTATCTATGTAGTAATCTTGGTTCTGTTCCTGTAGCTATGAAGTAATTTGGGTTCTGGTGCTGTATCTATGTGGTATTCTTGGTACTGGTATCATCTGTGTAGTACTCTTGCTTTCGGTACTCTCTATGTGGTAATCTATGCTCTGGTGCTGTATGTATGTTGTAAGTTTGGTTCTGGTACTGTATCTATATAGTAATCTTGGTTCTGTTCCTGTATCTATGTAGTAATCTTGGTTCTGTTCCTGTATCTATATAGTAATTTTGGTTCTGGTCCTGTATCTATGTAGTAATTTTGGTACTGGTCCTGTATCTATATAGTAATCTTGGTTCTGTTCCTGTATCTATGTAGTAATCTTGGTTCTGTTCCTGTATCTATATAGTAATTTTGGTTCTGGTCCTGTATCTATGTAGTAATTTTGGTACTGGTCCTGTATCTATATAGTAATCTTGGTTCTGTTCCTGTATCTATGTAGTAATTTGGGTTCTGGTCCTGTATGTGTATAGTAATTTTGGTTCTGGTGCTGTATCTATGTAGTAATCCTGGTTCTGGTCCTGTATCTATATAGTAATCCTGGTTCTGGTCCTGTATCTATATAGTAATTTTGGTTCTAGTCCTGTATCTATATAGTAATTTTGGTTCTGGTGCTGTATCTATGTAGTAATCCTGGTTCTGGTCCTGTATCTATATGGTAATCCTGGTTCTGGTCCTGTATCTATATAGTAATTTTGGTTCTGGTCCTGTATCTATATAGTAATTTTGGTTCTGGTGCTGTATCTATGTAGTAATCTTGGTTCTGGTCCTGTATCTATGTAGTAATTTTGGTTCTGGTCCTGTATGTGTATAGTAATTTTGGTTCTGGTGCTGTATCTATGTAGTAATCCTGGTTCTGGTCCTGTATCTATATAGTAATCCTGGTTCTGGTCCTGTATCTATATAGTAATTTTGGTTCTGGTCCTGTATCTATATAGTAATTTTGGTTCTGGTGCTGTATGTATGTAGTAATCCTGGTTCTGGTCCTGTATCTATATGGCAATCCTGGTTCTGGTCCTGTATCTATATAGTAATTTTGGTTCTGGTCCTGTATCTATATAGTAATTTTGGTTCTGGTGCTGTATCTATGTAGTAATCTTGGTTCTGGTCCTGTATCTATATAGTAATCTTGGTTCTGATCCTGTATCTATATAGTAATCTTGGTTCTGGTGCTGTATCTATATAGTAATCTTGGTTCTGGTGCTGTATCTATATAGTAATCTTGGTTCTGGTCCTGTATCTATATAGTAATTTTGGCTCTGGTCCTGTATCTATATAGTAATCCTGGTTCTGGTCCTGTATCTATGTGGTATTCTTGGTTCTGGTGCTGTATCTATGTAGTAATCTTGGTTCTGGTGCTGTATCTATGTAGTAATCTTGGTTCTGGTGCTGTATCTATGTAGTAATCTTGGTTCTGGTGCTGTATCTATATAGTAATCCTGGGTCTGGTCCTGTATCTATGTGGCATTCTTGGTTCTGGTGCTGTATCTATGTAGTAATTTTCGTTCTGGTGCTGTATCTATATAGTAATCCCGGTTCTGGTACTGTATCTATGTAGTAATCTTGGTTCTGGTCCTGTATCTATATAGTAATCCTGGGTCTGGTCCTGTATGTATGTTGTAATTTTGGTTCTGGTACTGTCCCTATGTGGTAAGCTTTGCTCTGGTGTTGTATGTGTGTTTTAAGTTTGGTTCTGGTACTATATCTATGTAGTAATGTTAGTTCTGATCCAATGTCCGAGGCATGGAAAGGGGAGCCCCAATACTAGTCTGTAGTGTACGATGATGTACAGGGGATGTGTATTGTTGCTCCTGGATGTTTGGGGAGTGCTATTGTGTTGCCGCAGAAGTGACGCATTGTGTGAACTCCTCTCTATCATCCTGTGACCGCCTACGTTACACATTACGGTACCGCGCCCTCAGCAAACGCCGTGACGTCACACGCCGGGGTCAGGTGATGGTGCAGGCGCTCCTCTGATTGGTCGGGGCTCTCGTAGTCGGTGATGTACGGTAGATGGGAGGCAGCCGGTGACGTCACGGGTCAGGCCACACCGCTGTCAGCGCCGGGGGGGCGTGTCCCGGCTCGTGGAAATTTCCATTCGTCCGTGTGATCCGATATATCCAGGCGGCTCCGGGCAGAGGCGCGCGCGGACACCGGCGGATCACCAGGCACAACCGGAACCGGCATCAGCAGAACCAACCGGAACCGGCATCTCCAGACCCGCCAGAACCAACCGGAACCGGCATCTCCAGAACCACCCGGAACCGGCATCTCCAGAACCACCCGGAACCGGCATCTCCAGACCCGCCAGAACCAACCGGAACCGGCATCTCCAGACCCGCTATAACCACCCGGAACCGGCATCAGCAGAACCAAGTGGAACCGGCATCTCCACAGCCGCCAGAACCATCCGGCACCAGCAGAACCATCCGGCACCAGCAGAACCATCCGGCACCAGCAGAACCATCCGGCACCAGCAGAACCATCCGGCACCAGCAGAGCCCGTGGTCCGCTGTGCGGCTGTCGGGTCGGGTCGCGCTGTGCGGGGGCTGGGCCCGGGCGCTCTCCTCTCTGCTCCGCGGTTCTGTGATGGCGAATTACATCCACCTCCCCCCCGGAGCCCCCGAGGTGCCGCGCCTGGACATCACCGTGCGGGAGGGCGAGTACCGGGAGGGCGCCCTCACCATCATCCGCCAGCTGCGGCCTCACTGGAGACACCGGGAGGTCAACACCCAGGTAACCCGGGCTCACAGGAGGAGGAGAGGAGAGGAGGAGGCCGGGGGAGAAGAGGAGAGGAGGAGGCCGGGGGAGAAGAGGAGAGGAGGAGGCCGGGGGAGGAGAGGAGAGGAGGAGGCCGGAGGAGGAGAGGAGAGGAGGAGGCCGGGGGAGAAGAGAGGAGAGGAGGAGGCCGGGGGAGAAGAGAGGAGAGGAGGAGGCCGGGGGGAGAGGGGAGGAGGAGGCCGGGGGGAGAGGGGAGGAGGAGGCCGGGGGAGAAGAGAGGAGAGGAGGAGGCCGGGGGGAGAGGAGAGGAGAGAGGCCGGGGGGAGAAGAGAGGAGAGGAGAGAGGCCGGGGGGAGAAGAGAGGAGAGGAGAGAGGCCGGGGGGAGAAGAGAGGAGAGGAGAGAGGCCGGGGGGAGAAGAGAGGAGAGGAGAGAGGCCGGGGGGAGAAGAGAGGAGAGGAGAGAGGCCGGGGGGAGAAGAGAGGAGAGGAGAGAGGCCGGGGGGAGAAGAGAGGAGAGGAGAGAGGCCGGGGGGAGAAGAGAGGAGAGGAGAGAGGCCGGGGGGAGAAGAGAGGAGAGGAGAGAGGCCGGGGGGAGAAGAGAGGAGAGGAGAGAGGCCGGGGGGAGAAGAGAGGAGAGGAGAGAGGCCGGGGGGAGAAGAGAGGAGAGGAGAGAGGCCGGGGGGAGAAGAGAGGAGAGGAGAGAGGCCGGGGGGAGAAGAGAGGAGAGGAGAGAGGCCGGGGGGAGAAGAGAGGAGAGGAGAGAGGCCGGGGGGAGAAGAGAGGAGAGGAGAGAGGCCGGGGGGAGAAGAGAGGAGAGGAGAGAGGCCGGGGGGAGAAGAGAGGAGAGGAGAGAGGCCGGGGGGAGAAGAGAGGAGAGGAGAGAGGCCGGGGGGAGAAGAGAGGAGAGGAGAGAGGCCGGGGGGAGAAGAGAGGAGAGGAGAGAGGCCGGGGGGAGAAGAGAGGAGAGGAGAGAGGCCGGGGGGAGAAGAGAGGAGAGGAGAGAGGCCGGGGGGAGAAGAGAGGAGAGGAGAGAGGCCGGGGGGAGAAGAGAGGAGAGGAGAGAGGCCGGGGGGAGAAGAGAGGAGAGGAGAGAGGCCGGGGGGAGAAGAGAGGAGAGGAGAGAGGCCGGGGGGAGAAGAGAGGAGAGGAGAGAGGCCGGGGGGAGAAGAGAGGAGAGGAGAGAGGCCGGGGGGAGAAGAGAGGAGAGGAGAGAGGCCGGGGGGAGAAGAGAGGAGAGGAGAGAGGCCGGGGGGAGAAGAGAGGAGAGGAGAGAGGCCGGGGGGAGAAGAGAGGAGAGGAGAGAGGCCGGGGGGAGAAGAGAGGAGAGGAGAGAGGCCGGGGGGAGAAGAGAGGAGAGGAGAGAGGCCGGGGGGAGAAGAGAGGAGAGGAGAGAGGCCGGGGGGAGAAGAGAGGAGAGGAGAGAGGCCGGGGGGAGAAGAGAGGAGAGGAGAGAGGCCGGGGGGAGAAGAGAGGAGAGGAGAGAGGCCGGGGGGAGAAGAGAGGAGAGGAGAGAGGCCGGGGGAGAAGAGAGGAGAGGAGAGAGGCCGGGGGGAGAAGAGAGGAGAGGAGAGAGGCCGGGGGGAGAAGAGAGGAGAGGAGAGAGGCCGGGGGGAGAAGAGAGGAGAGGAGAGAGGCCGGGGGGAGAAGAGAGGAGAGGAGAGAGGCCGGGGGGAGAAGAGAGGAGAGGAGAGAGGCCGGGGGGAGAAGAGAGAGGAGAGGAGAGAGGCCGGGGGGAGAAGAGAGGAGAGGAGAGAGGCCGGGGGGAGAAGAGAGGAGAGGAGAGAGGCCGGGGGGAGAAGAGAGGAGAGGAGAGAGGCCGGGGGGAGAAGAGAGGAGAGGAGAGAGGCCGGGGGGAGAAGAGAGGAGAGGAGAGAGGCCGGGGGGAGAAGAGAGGAGAGGAGAGAGGCCGGGGGAGAGAGAGAGGAGAGAAAGAGAGGCCGGGGGAGAAGAGAGGAGAGGAGAGAGGCCGGGGGGAGAAGAGAGGAGAGGAGAGAGGCCGGGGGGAGAAGAGAGGAGAGGAGAGAGGCCGGGGGGAGAAGAGAGGAGAGGAGAGAGGCCGGGGGGAGAAGAGAGGAGAGGAGAGAGGCCGGGGGGAGAAGAGAGGAGAGGAGAGAGGCCGGGGGGAGAAGAGAGGAGAGAGAGAGAGGCCGGGGGGGAGAAGAGAGGAGAGGAGAGAGGCCGGGGGGAGAAGAGAGGAGAGGAGAGAGGCCGGGGGGAGAAGAGAGGAGAGGAGAGAGAGGCCGGGGGGAGAGAAGAGAGGAGAGGAGAGAGGCCGGGGGGAGAAGAGGAGAGGAGAGGAGAGAGGCCGGGGGGAGAAGAGAGGAGAGGAGAGGAGAGAGGCCGGGGGGAGAAGAGAAGGAGAGGAGAGGAGAGAGGCCGGGGGGGAGAAGAGAAGAGAGGAGAGGAGAGAGGCCGGGGGGAGAAGAGAAGAGAGGAGAGGAGAGAGGCCGGGGGGAGAAGAGAAGAGAGGAGAGGAGAGAGGCCGGGGGGAGAAGAGAAGAGAGGAGAGGAGAGAGGCCGGGGGGAGAAGAGAAGAGAGGAGAGGAGAGAGGCCGGGGGGAGAAGAGAAGAGAGGAGAGGAGAGAGGCCGGGGGGAGAAGAGAAGAGAGGAGAGGAGAGAGGCCGGGGGGAGAAGAGAAGAGAGGAGAGGAGAGAGGCCGGGGGGAGAAGAGAAGAGAGGAGAGAGGCCGGGGGGAGAAGAGAAGAGAGGAGAGGAGAGAGGCCGGGGGGAGAAGAGAAGAGAGGAGAGGAGAGAGGCCGGGGGGAGAAGAGAAGAGAGGAGAGGAGAGAGGCCGGGGGGAGAAGAGAAGAGAGGAGAGGAGAGAGGCCGGGGGGAGAAGAGAAGAGAGGAGAGGAGAGAGGCCGGGGGGAGAAGAGAAGAGAGGAGAGGAGAGAGGCCGGGGGGAGAAGAGAAGAGAGGAGAGGAGAGAGGCCGGGGGGAGAAGAGAAGAGAGGAGAGGAGAGAGGCCGGGGGGAGAAGAGAAGAGAGGAGAGGAGAGAGGCCGGGGGGAGAAGAGAAGAGAGGAGAGGAGAGAGGCCGGGGGGAGAGAGAAGAGAGGAGAGGAGAGAGGCCGGGGGGAGAAGAGAAGAGAGGAGAGGAGAGAGGCCGGGGGGAGAAGAGAAGAGAGGAGAGGAGAGAGGCCGGGGGGAGAAGAGAAGAGAGGAGAGGAGAGAGGCCGGGGGGAGAAGAGAAGAGAGGAGAGGAGAGAGGCCGGGGGGAGAAGAGAAGAGAGGAGAGGAGAGAGGCCGGGGGGAGAAGAGAAGAGAGGAGAGGAGAGAGGCCGGGGGGAGAAGAGAAGAGAGGAGAGGAGAGAGGCCGGGGGGAGAAGAGAAGAGAGGAGAGGAGAGAGGCCGGGGGGAGAGGAGAAGAGAGGAGAGGAGAGAGGCCGGGGGGAGGGGAGAAGAGAGGAGAGGAGAGAGGCCGGGGGGAGGGAGAAGAGAGGAGAGGAGAGAGGCCGGGGGGAGGGGAGAAGAGAGGAGAGGAGAGAGGCCGGGGGGAGGGGAGAAGAGAGGAGAGGAGAGAGGCCGGGGGGAGGGGAGAAGGAGAGGAGAGGAGAGAGGCCGGGGGGAGGGAGAAGAGAGGAGAGGAGAGAGGCCGGGGGGAGGGGAGAGGAGAGGAGAGGAGAGAGGCCGGGGGAGGGGAGAGGAGAGAGAGGAGAGAGAGGAGGCCGGGGGGAGGGGAGAGGAGAGGAGAGGAGAGGAGGCCGGGGGAGGGGAGAGGAGAGGAGAGAGAGGAGGCCGGGGGGAGGGAGGGAGAGGAGAGGGAGAGGAGGCCGGGGGGAGGGGAGAGGAGAGGAGAGAGAGAGGAGGCCGGGGGGAGGGGAGAGGAGAGGAGAGGAGGCCGGGGGGAGGGGAGAGGAGAGGAGAGGAGGAGAGGAGGCCGGGGGGAGGGGGAGAGGAGAGGAGGAGAGGAGGCCGGGGGGAGGGGAGAGAGGAGAGGAGGAGGAGAGGAGGCCGGGGGGAGGGGAGAGGAGAGGAGGAGAGGAGGCCGGGGGGAGGGGAGGGAGGGAGGAGGAGAGGAGAGGAGGCGGGGGGAGGGGAGAGGAGAGAGGAGGAGGAGAGGAGGAGAGGAGGCCGGGGGAGGGGAGGGGAGAGGAGGAGAGGAGAGGAGGAGAGGAGGCCGGGGGGAGGGGAGGGGAGGGGAGGAGAGGAGGCCGGGGGGAGGGGAGGGGAGAGAGGAGGAGAGGAGGCCGGGGGAGGGGAGGGGAGAGGAGAGGAGAGGAGGAGAGGAGGAGAGGAGGCCGGGGGAGGGGAGGGGAGAGGAGAGGAGAGGAGGAGAGGAGGAGAGGAGGCCGGGGGAGGGGAGGGGAGAGGAGAGGAGAGGAGGAGAGGAGGCCGGGGGGAGGGGAGAGGAGAGGAGAGGAGAGGAGGCCGGGGGAGGGGAGGGAGAGGAGAGGAGGAGAGGAGGCCGGGGGGAGGGGAGAGGAGAGGAGAGGAGGGGGGAGAGGAGAGGAGGAGAGGAGGCCGGGGGGAGGGGAGAGGAGAGGAGAGAGGCCAGAGGGGTAAGAAGGCAGTTGGAGGTCACATGGAGCTTGTCATGTGACCTCACCAGTGTGGGTTGGGGGGCGCTGCACTCACTGTTCATTCACTGAAGGCAAACAGAGCGATGACTGATCATAAACATCTGTCACATCACATGACATCCCACATCCAGGATTCCCTAAATACCAGGACCCCCACCCCAGCCATTGTCCTCTGTATCAGCCAGGAGAGAAATATTCTCACAGGAGACTCCCCATAGTGCACCAACCCATCTACACCTGACACAGAGCTGCACTCACTATTCTGCTGCTGTGCAGTCACTGTGTACATACATGGCATTACTTATCCTGTTACTGATCCTGAGTGTACATCCTGTATTATACCCCAGAGCTGCACTCACTATTCTGCTGCTGGTGCAGTCACTGTGTAC